>NC_029791.2:52697981-52707991 GCF_000816755.2 Arachis ipaensis
AGCCTTGGAGTGTCTTGGGGGTGTAAGGATATTTGTGATTGGTTGGCTTGGAGGTGGATTAAAATAATATTAAAATATCTCTGGTGTACAACTACTAAAACTAGGTGTATCGGAACACTCGTAAAAACATCTCTAAAAATTATTTTCTGAGCTACTAGCATAAATGACACTAGTAACATATTTATTATGAGAATAAAACATGTATAATGAGGCCTTAGCGTTGCTAAAGTCATCAGAGAGTGCTGGTGCTAAGCTGCACCAGTAAATCGTAAACCCGGTTAAATTGATTTTCTGTTTTTAACTAAAACAGACCATGTAACCTTATAATATCATTCAAGCATTTTCTAATACTAATATAATGATAATATTATACTATTATCTCTCTCCTCTCATGAATCGAGTCCGGTTCGTCAAACAGAGACTATTTATGAAAATCAGAATCAAAACTGCCAATCGATACGGTTCAAAAACTAGGTTCTTCGTGACCGCGTTATCGAACTTGCCTCGGAGAAGGTTCTAGCTTAAGGATGACATAATGACAATGAGGATCTAGATACTTGTTGATACAGAAGAGGTATTCCCTTTACTGATCTTCTGGCGAAATCCGTGCCTTCGGAAAAGATCTCGCATACTCGAAAATCAGGGTTGTTACATTCTACCCTCCTAAAAGAAAATTTTGCCCTCAAAATTTCAGCCGCGTGCAAGAATCCATCTTCAAGAAGTCTATTTCCTTCAAGCCATCCTAACGAAGAGATCAGATCATTCCTTACAGCATCTAAATATCACATAGTCATGGCGATGGAGATCATAACAGCTATAAGAATAGTTGTGCCTCTCACGAATTTGTCGTTCGGAACTCGATTAAACCATGCCTATTCACAGTCATTGAGGTCTTATCCGCACCAAACAATTAATATTAAGGTGATCAGTCTTAATATCTCAAGTTAGGCATGAACATTCCCAAAATGAGCACTCATAGACATTCATGCCAAATGTATCTTGAAGATACCCTAACAGCATGGGACACACAAGCAGAGTATGCAATGAAGCATAATCAGTCCAAATTTCTGTAAACAGCATGGGAACGAACTGCTCTGATATAATGATAATATTATACTATTATCTCTCTCCTCTCATGAATCGAGTCTGGTTCGTCAAACAGAGACTATTTACAAAAATCAAAATCAAAACTGCCAACCGATATGGTTCAAAAACTAGGTTCTTCGTGACCGCGTTATCGAGCTTGGCTCGAAAAAGGATCTAGCTTAAGGATGACATAATGACAATGAGGATTGAGATACTTGTTGATACAGAAGAGGTATTCCCTTTACTGATCTTCTGGCAAAATCCGTGCCTTCGGAAAAGATCTCGCATACTCGAAAATCAGGGTTGTTACAACTATCCTATTTTATATTTTATTTATTTTCATCCACTATAATTTCTTAATACAATTTAATCCGCCTAACTGAGATTTACAAGGTGACCATAGCTTGCTTCAAGCCGACAATCTCTGTGGGATTGACCCTTACTCACGTAAGGTTTATTACTTGGACGACCTAGTGCACTTGCTGGTTAGTTGTACGAAGTTGTGAAACAGATATAAGATCATGAACGTGCGTATTGAGTTTTTAGTGCCGTTACCAAGGAATGGAATGATCACGATTTCGCACACCAACCACCTAACCATATCTTCAATAACCCTCTCAGTAGCGACTTCAGAGAAAGCCTTCTCGCAATTCTTGATGATGGTTTCAAGCAAGACGAGGGACAAAGAATCAAATCTTTCATGCTGCGACTTCAGAGAAACCCTAAACCACTGACGCCAGTGATGCATGTGACGCCAAGCTCAACGCAGGCACCACTGATCATTTCCTTCCGAATCCTGCTACTGATTCATGGATAAACACTAGATATGTCAATACTAGCAAAATGACGGTTGACGCTGACGGGTTGTCGCTAACGAGTGGCACTGATGAGTTACGCTGACGAGTGGTGCTGATGGTTGGCACGACGCGTGTGAGAGTGGGAGACGGTGGCGCGGGGCATGAGCGACGAGGGATGGATAGATGTAGGTGCTACGACGGGAGTGAAGTATGGGTTATGATGGGTTGAGAGAGTGAGATAGCGGCGTTGGGAGAGGGAATTATGGCTGTGTTAGGGTTGCAGCAATGAGAAGGGTGAGTGACGGCCTGCTAGGGTTAAAAGTGATTTTAGAAACCAACACTTCTAGTCTAGGGTTAAAAGATAAAATTTAGAAAAAAAAGTTAAGTGTGAAAAAAATGGGTGGAAAACTAAATTTTGGAAGGAGGGAACTCTATCGGTATACTTTTGTAGGGTGCCCAAATAAACATAGGATATGGTCATGCTTTAAAAAGGTGATAATTGAAAAACTAACTACCCACGCTTTTCAAGCATGCCGGTTTCTTTCTATGGAAAGTGTGGCAAAAAAGAGCGTGGCCAAATCACAAATCAGTGGCCACCCTCATAAAAGCGTGCCGACTTCTCTCTATTAAAGTATGGCAAAAAAAGCATTGCCAAATCACAAATAAGTGGCCACCTTCAATAAAGCGTGACCATTGACCACTTTTGGCCACGCTTTAAAAGTGTGGCAAGAAAAAAGTGTCCTGATATGCCTTTTTTCTTGTAGTGCAGGCACTGGCTGGGCGTTCAACGCACTGAAGGAGAGGCAAGTCTATTGTTGAACGCCAGCCAGGGGGAACTGGTTAGGCGTTGAACGCCCAGAGAGGAAGAACCGTCTGGCGTTGAACGCCAGAATGGATGCCATTCTGGGCGTTCAAACGCCCATGACAGGGTAAAAAGGACTTTGATTTTTTCTTTTTTTTTTCAAAACATATCTTTTCTATATCTTATCTTTTTAACCATATATTTTAAAACAAGATTCTTAAAACTATCATATTTCAACTTTAATTTCATTTCAAATTTAAAATCTTTTCAAATTTTTTTCAACATCTTTTCAAATCTTTTTTAAAATTTCATATCTTTTTCAATTTTTTTTAAATCTTTTTTCCAAATTTCATATCTTTTGCAATGCTTTTCTAAATCTCTTTATTTTTCTTTAAAATCTTTTTCATATCTTCTATCTTATCTTTTTCATATCTTTTAATTTTAAAAATCTTATCTTTTTCTATCTTTTACCAAAGTGTGAATCATATCTTATTTATCTTTTATCTATTTGAAATTCAAAATACCACCCTCCCCATCCCTATTTATACCATTCGGCCTCCCTTTTTCTCCTTCCATTCGAATTCTTTATCTTCTTTCCTTTCTTTTGCTCGAGGACGAGCAAACCTTTTAAGTTTGATGTGGAAAGAGCCCTTCTTTCTCACCCCATTCGAATTCCATGGCTCCAAAAAGTGGAAATCCCACTTCAAGAAACAAGAAAGAGGACAACCAGGTAGTTGTTTTCAAACTTTTCAGATTCTACATAAAGCAGCATGAAGAATTTTTTTATGAAATCATGTGCAATAGGACAGTGATCCCGGAAGCAAAATTTGAATTGAAAGAAGACTTGTACCCAAAGATCTAGGAGCAAATTCAAAAGAAAGGATGGGAGATTCTAGCTAATCCTGAGATTACTGTTGGAATAACAATGATCCAGAAATTCTATGCAAATCTATGGATGACAGATAAGCAAAAGAAAGATGGACAAGGATTCCATAATTTTCGCACCATGGTGCGAGGGAAGACTGATGAGGGAAAAGCAATTCCACACAAACTCACCGGCAAGTGTACCGGATCGCATCAAGTAGTAATAACTCACAAGAGTGAGGTCGATCCCACAAGGATTGAGGGATTGAGCAACTTTAGTATGGTGATGAATTTAGTTAAGCAAATATTTGATGAATTGAGTGAAATTTGATTTACAGAAGTGAAATTGCAAGTAAACTAAAGTGCAGAATGAAAATTTGCAGAATCTTAAAGTGCTGAAGGAGTAAATTGCAGAAACTTAAAGTGGAAGAAATTAAATGAGATGAAACTTAAATTGCAAGAAAGGTAAATAACTGAAACTTAAAGTGCAAGAAATTTAGATTGCAGAGTCTAGATTGCCAGAAAACTTAAATTGTATGAAGAATAAAGGGATTTGGGTGTTGGAAATAAAAACATAACTGGAAAATGTAAATTGCAGTAAATTAAAGAACTCTTAGATGAAGAAAGTCAGAAAATAGATCAATTAGGATTTTAGTTCCAAAATAGAAATGGAAAATTTGCAGCAGAATCAAAACAGAATAAAAACTTAGATCTCAATTTGCTCTCTTAACAAAACAGAAAAGAAGAAATTGCATAAGATAGAAAAACTAGGAAGAAAACTAAGATCAGATCTCTAATTCATAAAACTAGAAACAGGAAAAATAAAATAAAACTCCAAGGTGAAGAAAGTCAGAAGAATTCTCCAATCAGAGTTCCAAAACCAGAAACAAAAAATTAAAGTTGCAGCAGAAGAAAGGAAACGAATAGAAAGGAAAATTCAGATCTGATCTCTATTTCTAAAATTCTAAAATGAAAATTAAAAGAGAGTCCTCCTTGTGAAATCAAATTTCTCTCCATTTATACACTTTCCAGTTGTGGCATCAAGTACTTGGAGTGGGCTTTTTGGCCTGTGAAGAGGTGGATCAAAATGGCCTTTGATTGCTGCTTCCAGGGGAATGTTGCGTTCTCAAAGTGAGCGCATCGTTCATTCATCCACGCGTACGCGTCTCTGACGCGTGCACGTATCTGACACTGATAAACCCCATATTTAGGGTTTATCTTGTGTTGAATTTAGAGAGTTTTGTCAACCTTTCTCCTATTTATCCAATGAAATAGCATGGTTTTGTAAATTCTCCTTTAATTGTGCTTAAGAGTAAAAACATGCTTTTTAGGTCCTTAATTGTTTAATCTTGATTTACCTTTGATTCCATTAGATGCCTTGATATGTTTGTTAAGTAATTTCAGATTTAAGAGGCAAAGATTGGATCAATGGAATAAACGAAAAGCATGTAAAAATGGAGAACTCATGAAGAAATGAAGGAATCGCAAAAGCTGTCAAGCCGACCTCTTCGCACTTAAACGACCATAACTTGAGCTACAAAGGTCCAAATGATGCGGTTCAAGTTGCGTTGGAAAGCTAACATCCGCGGCTTCGAAATGATATAAGATTTGTCATAGTTGCATCGTGGATAGGGACGCGCACGTGCAGAGTACGCGTACGCATCGATGGTGCCACATGATTTACTTAATGCAACTCGTGGTCAGCGAATTCTAAAGCCTTGTGGGCCCAATCCAACTCATTTCTGATACTATTTAAGCCAAGGATTGAAGAGGGATGAGACATCTAGTCATTAGTTTAGTTTTATTTTAGTTTTAACATGCTTTAGTTAGTTTCTAGAGAGAGAAGCTCTCTCTTCTCTCTATAATTAGGAGTAGGTTAGATCTAGATTAGGAATTCTTAGATCTAGGTTAATTTCATGCTTTGATTTACTTTTCCTTTTGCAATTCTTCTTCTTCTACCTTTCCTCTCTCTAGTTTTACATTTAATTCTTGTAATCCTTTACTTTTATGTTGATGCTCTTTTGTTCTTCCATTTTTCTTTAATGCAATTTATCATTCATGTTCCTTTATTGTTGATTTGATTTGTTGTTATTTAATTCCTTGCAATTGAGTAGTGTAGATTTACATTCCTTGCAAATTTTACTATGCTTTCCTTTTATGCCTTCCAAGTGTTTGATAAAATGCTTGGTTGGATTTTAGAGTAAATTTTAATGCTCTTGGCTTGGGAAGGTAACTTAGGAACTCTTGAGTTGCTAATGTCCAAGTGATTGACGATTGGGAGCCATTAACTCTAGATCTCACTAATTGATTTGGTGGAGAACTAGGACTTATGGACTTGGATTGACATAGCTCACTTGACCTTCCTCTACTATTAGTTAGGGGTTAACTTAGTGGGTTGGTCCTTGCCAATTCTCATGTTGTGGTTAGTGATTAGGATAGAGATCCTTGACCACCAAACCTTGCCAAGACCTCTTTAGTTGTTAGTTTATTTTCATTTCCATTTACTTTTCATGCCTCTTATCAAAAACCCTAAATATAACTCATAACCAATAACAAGACACTTTATTGCAATTCCTAGGGAGAACGACCCGAGGTTCAATACTTCGGTTTATAAATTTAGGGGTTTGTTACTTATGACAAACAAATTTTTGTATGAAAGGATTGATGTTTGTTTAGAAACTATATTACAACGAGACTTGTTGTGAATTCTAAACCGTCAAAAGTCCTCTCGTCAAAATGGCGCCATTGCCGGGGAATTGCAATGGTGTTGTGTTATTGGTTATTGTACATATGTGAATACTGTGAATAGGTTGCTTGTTTGCTTTAGTAGTTAGATTTTATTTCCTTGTTTTTGTGCCTTCTATTTTTTGTTTTTGCTATCATGAATTCTCATTTTGGCTATGAGTTTGGTTCTCGTTGTGTTGTAGGAAATGTGGACTTTAATGACAACATGTGTCAAGGATGGAACACTTCAAGATGGGAGGAGCCTTAAGGAATTGATCACTCCTATTGGCAACAACCTCCGGATACCTATAGGTACAATCGCCATCCTAATGCATGTCAATTCAATGGCTATGATGAATCTTTTTATGACAATCAATTACCACCATCATATGCCTATGATTCTTATCCTCAACATGAACCTCAACTATACTCACAAGCCTTTCCATACCAAGCATCTTCCTATGACCCATATCCATCATATGACCAACCACTCATACCATATTCTTATGACCATTATGAGCAAGAACCTTTGGAACCACCACAACCTTTTCATGACTACTATGAAGAACCACCTCAATGCATACCATCTCCATACTCCTACCAAGAAGAACCACCTTCCTACTACGAACCCTCTCTCCAAAATGATGAACCCTCTTATCCACCCCAAGCCCCAATAGATGATTCTCTTACTTTGCTACTTCAAGGACAAGCGGATATGCAAAGGAACACCCTAGAGTTTGTGACTAACTTGACCAAGGTAGTGCATACTTTAGCCTGCCAATGCTTGAATACTCAAGGTGCTTCCATAGCCACATGTAAAAAATAAATTGAAGAGCATAACATGAAGGAGAGATTGAAAATTTCGGTGGAAAATGAGGGATGCCACTTTGTGTTAGAACAATTGGAGGAGCCTATGATCATTGAAGAAAAGGAAGAAGTGGTTGAAGATTTAGGAGATATTGAAAGTCCAAGGGAATGTAGCATCATGGAGCACTCTTCCAAGAAGCTTGATATTGATGTTGAAGAGGGTGCACAACCTCTAAGGCATATCGTCGTTGGAGACTTGGAAGTGGTTTATCAAGAGATGGATTCAATCATGGATGAATTTCTATCTACAAGTGAATCCTCTTCCATTGGACATGGAGTTGAAACTATAGAAGAATGTGCACAACCTCCCATACCCTTGGTGAGCAATGAGAAAGAGAGTGAATCGAAAGAGAGCTACCAAGAGGAAAAAGTTGGCATGGTGTATATCGAAATTGAAGAATATGAAGAGGTTGATCAAGAGGTAGATTCATTCATCAATAAATTCCTATCCAAAATTAAACCACCTCTCATTGGGCACGAAATCGAAGTTCTTGAAGACAACACCAAGCCAAGTGATAAAAGGGAAAATGTTGAAATTAAAGAGGCTTGCGAAGAGGTGGAAACAACTAAAGAAGAGCCTAAAGGAGTAGACCTCGCATTGTCTAAGTGTGAGGAGGTCTCCCTTCCCAAGTCACCATCCAACACAACATTCAAGTGGGTAAAATTCTTATCCCTAAGCTTTACTTTCTCACTTGAATATAGTTTGATTGAAAATGATGGTCAACTTAGAGCTCTTTGTGGAGTTAAGAGTAGGAAAGAGTTGTGTAGTGGTTGGAAATATCACTCTAAGTTCATGATGGTTGCATGCTCAAAGTTGTATAGTAATGATTGGTGGAGAACCAAATTGCATGGGTCTAGAAAGTTGTTTGGAACCTTCTTTGAGAATTCTCAGGTCATGCTACCTGGATGGAATAATGATGACCAACTTAAGGACGGGTGTCAAAACAAAGTGTGGGATCCCGGATCGCACAAGGGAAATCCAATTTGGGAGCTCATAGTTTGTGAAGAACTCCATCAAAGCTTGAAGATATTAAGATTGAAGAATGGAGCTTATTGGAGATTCAAGCATTGGTGGATGTTTAAAGATAGCTTCAAGCACAAGCCTCCTTGATAAGAAGCTCCCCATAAGTCCAACTTAAGGACAATAAATAAAAGTGCTAGGTGGGAGACACCCCACCATAGTAAACTCTTTCCATTCTCTTGTATATATACTTAATAAGTGATTTGAGTTGCCCTTATAGGTAGTTTTCTTCTTTTCTATACTCTTATACATTTTGTTTTGATTGATAGGTTGTTGTAGTGAGTTTGATTAGTTTAGAGTGTTGTTAAAGTAGGTTGCTTGAAATGCAAGTTTTGTTTGTTTTGTCTTTAAAAATTTTTCAAAAAAAAAAAAAAAAACTTACAGCTTTTTGTTAAATTTGAATTTTGGTTGCTTTAGAATGTTTATAGGTTAGGAGAGTGTTAAATTCTATTTTATGCTTCTTAAAAAAAAAAAAAAACTCAATCCACGCTTAAGCACACTGTGCGCGCGCGCGTTGTAACAACCCTGATTTTCGAGTACATGAGATCTTTTCTGAAAGTACGGATTTCTCCAGAAGATCAGTAAAGGGAACACCTCTGTTATATCATCAAGCATATCAATCCTCATTATCATTATGTTATCCTTAAGTTAGAACCTCCTCTGAGGCAAGCTCGATAATGCAATCACGAAGAACCTTGTTTTTGAACCGTATCGGTTGGCAGTTTTGATTCTGATTTTCGTAAATAGTCTTTGTTTGATGAACCGGACTCGATTCATGAGAGGAGAGAGATAATAGTATAATATTATCATTATATTAGTATTATAAAATTCTTGAATGACATTATAAGGTTACCTGGTCTGTTTTTGTTAAAAACAGAAAATCGGTTTAACCGGGTTTACGGTTTACTGGTGCAGCTTAGCACCAGCACTCTCTGATGAATTTAGCAATGCTAAGGCCTCATTATACATGTTCTATTCTCATAATAAATATGTTACTAGTGTCATTTATTCTAGTAGCTAAGAAAATAATTTTTAGAGATGTTTTTACGAGTGTTCCGATACACCTAGTTTTAGTAGTTGTACACCAGAGATATTTTAATATTATTTTAATCCACCTCCAAGCCAACCAATCACAACTCACCTTACACCCCCAAGACCTCCAAGGCTGTCTCATTTCATCATTTTGGCCGAAAATAACAAGAGAGAAAAGAGAGAAACTTTCATGAACACTTAATCTTCAAAGCTTGATTTCTTCTGAACTAAAACTCAAATCAAAACTCCGATTTTACCAAAATGATCCTCTCTTCTTCCTCTACATAACCATGTCACTTATCAAGGATGAAAATAAGGTGAGATGACTGTCTCCCTCCCATTTTAATTCGGTTTTCAAGGAAAACCATGCAAAACATGTGTTTTCTTGATGTTCTTCCTTAGGAATCATGCTTAACTTGACTTGAGGGCCAAGAAACGTGAATTTCTAGCAAGTCTAAGGTGAGATATCTCTTCCTAACATACTGAGTGAGATTTGGTCAGTCGAGAGTTTTTGGATTTAAAGTTGTTCTTGATGTGATTTAGGAGGAAAAAGTGCTTAAGGACCACCTGAAAGTTTAACCGAATTAGGAGCAGCAAAACCAGGTAGGGATTGACGAATTTAATCTTGATTGATTGTGTTTGAGTTGTGTGATTATGATATGGTTTGGCTGTGCTTGAAATTGATTGTTTGTATGAGTAATTCTTGTTTAAATTTTGGTGAAAATTTGATGAAATTTGATGAAATTCAAGCTATGAATGTGTGTTCTTGTGGCTGCTGGAAAACGAAACCCTAGAGCTTTAATTGAGGTTCAATTTT
>NC_029791.2:52708025-52716318 GCF_000816755.2 Arachis ipaensis
TATTAAATAATAATATTTAATTAAAAATAATATTTTAATAAAAATAATAAAATAATACGGAAAAGGCAGTTTTCTGTAAAAACTTTAGAAAGACAACTTTAAGTGCAGAATCTCATAATTACCTTCATAAAATACTTAGGGAGTGGTAATAACATGATAGTGAGGCAAAGATAAAGAAAAGATAAAAAGTTAAAAAAAAGATAAAAACCAAATAAAAAGTCTGTAAAATTTTAATGACAGAAAAACAGACAGAGACTAGTGAACGAACTAGGGCAACTTAGTTAGTACTTGAGTTGTGACAAGGGTTAGGTGTTATATGAAAAGTTAAACTGTTTTAGTATAGACTTGATGAACCTATACCTGGGACAGGCTAACTATTCATACCGAAATTTACATAAGCTTTAAATACACATGTTAAACAGAGAAATCAGAGCAGAATAAAGTAACACAGAGCACAGAGTAGCCAGAGTAAAGTAAAGAGATACAAAGAGAAAAGAATAATATGATAAAGAGATATGGTTTGAGCCAAGATATTGTAGAAGTGAAAGATGTAAAGTTTGTATAGTATGATTGAACAGAGAAAGAAAGAGGTACTGCATAATAATGTGAAAATGATGATGAATAATGAGAATGATGATGAATGATGATAATGAGAATGATTATGTAATGATCTGCTGTGTTAAGGCAGTCAGATAGATAGTGGTACGACCACAGAACGTTTTCCAGTGTTACACAGTGATGAGCGGATAATTTATACGCTTTTTGGCATTGTTTTTAGTATGTTTTTAGTAGAATCTAGTAACTTTTAGGGATGTTTTCATTAGTTTTTATGTTAAATTCACATTTCTGGACTTTACTATGAGTTTGTGTGTTTTTCTGTGATTTCAGGTATTTTCTGGCTGAAATTGAGGGACTTGAGCAAAAATCAGATTCAGAGGTTGAAGAAGGACTGCTGATGCTGTTGGATTCTGACCTCCCTGCACTCAAAGTGGATTTTCTGGAGCTACAGAACTCAAAATGGCGCGCTTCTAATTGCGTTGGAAAGTAGATATCCAGGGCTTTTCAGCAATATATAATAGTCTATACTTTGGCCGAGCTTAGACGACGTAAAAGGGCTTTGAACACCAGTTCTATGCTGCTGTCTGGAGTTAAACGCCAGAAACACGTTACAAACCAGAGTTGAACGCCAGAAATACGTTACAATCTGGCGTTCAACTCCAGAAAGAGCCTCTGCACGTGTAACATTCAAGCTCAGCCCAAGCACACACCAAGTGGGCCCCGAAAGTGGATTTATGCATCAATTACTTACTTTTGTAAACCCTAGTAGCTAGTTTATTATAAATAGAACTTTTCACTATTGTATTAGACATCTTTGGACGCCTGGTTCTTAGATCATGGGGCTGGCCATTCGGCCATGCCTGAACCTTTCACTTATGTATTTTCAAACGGTAGAGTTTCTACACTCCATAGATTAAGGTGTGGAGCTCTGCTGTTCCTCAAAGATTAATGCAAAGTACTACTGTTTTGCTATTCAATTCAACTTATTCTGCTTCTAACATATTCATTCGCACTTCAACATGAATGTGATGAACGTGACAATCATCATCATTCCCTACGAACGCGTGCCTGACAACCACTTCCGTTCTACCTTAGATTGAATGAGTATCTCTTGGATCTCTTAATCAGAATCTTCGTGGTATAAGCTAGATTGATGGCGGCATTCATGAGAGTCCAGAAAGTCTAAACCTTGTCTGTGGTATTCTGAGTAGGACTCTGGGATTGAATGACTGTGATGAACTTCAAACTCGCGATTGCTGGGCGTAATGACAGACGCAAAAGGAGGGTGAATCCTATTCCAGCATGATCGAGAACCTCAGATGATTAGCCGTGCTGTGACAGAGCATTTGGACCATTCTCACAAGAGGATGGAACACAGCCATTGACAATGGTGATGCCTCCAGACGATTAGCCATGCAGTGACAGTGCATCGGACCATTTTCCAGAGAGGATCAAAAGTAGCCATTGACAATGATGATGTCCTTACATAAAGCCAGCCATGGAAAGGAGTAAGACTGATTGGATGAAGACAGCAGAAAAGCAGAGGTTCAGAGGAACGAAAGCATCTCTATGCGCTTATCTGAAATTCTCACCAATGATTTACATAAGTATTTCTATCTCTATTTTCTGTTTATTTATTTTCAAAAACTCCATAACTATTTTATATCCGCCTTACTGAGATCTTCAAGGTGACCATAGCTTGCTTCATACCAACAATCTCCGTGGGATCGACCCTTACTCACGTAAGGTTTATTACTTGGACGACCCATTGCACTTGCTGGTTAGTTGTATCGAAGTTGTGAATGAAAAACAATTTATTAAGATGTGCGCACAGAGTTTTTGGCGCCGTTGCCTGAGATCACAATTTCGTGCACCAAGTTTTTGGCGTCGTTGCCGGGGATTGTTCGAGTTTGGACAACTGACGATTCATCTTGTTGCTCAGATTAGGTAATTTTCTTTTTGTTTTATTTTCAAAAATTTTTCAAAAATCTTTCAAAAATTTTCTCCTTTGTTTTCGAAAAAAAAATAAAAAAAATGTTTTCAAAAATATGTTTTTTTTCTTCAGAATTTTTAAGAATGAATTCTAGTGTTTCATGATGATTTGTTGAATCCTGACTGGCTGTAAGCCATGTCTAATCTTTTGGACTGGGGTTTCAACTTATCATCACAAGAGCTTGTTGATTCTCACACACTTAGTTGCTCTATACATGGAAAGTATAAATATCTTCTAAAGCTTGACTGGCTATTAAGCCATGTGTAACCCTCAGATTGGAGCTTTAGAATAAAAGTACAAGATTCCTAGAATTCATATTAAAAATTTTGGAATCCTTATTTTTCTTTTTTTTTCAAATAATTTTCGAAAAATCCAAAAAAAAAATCATAAAATCATAAAAATCAAAAATATTTTGTGTTTCTTGTTTGAGTCTTGAGTCAGATTTTAAGTTTGGTGTCACTTGCATGTTCATCTTGCATTTTTTGAAAAAATTCATGCATTCATAGTGTTCTTCATGATCTTCAAGTTGTTCTTGGTAAGTCTTCTTGTTTGATCTTGATGTTTTCTTGTTTTGTGTCTTTTCTTGTTTTTCATATGCATTCTTGAAATCTTAGTGTCTAAACATGAAAGATTTCTAAGTTTGGTGTCTTGCATGTTTACTTGCATTAAAAATTTTTCAAAAATATGTTCTTGATGTTCATCATGATTTTCATAGTGTTCTTGGTGTTCATCTTGACATTCATAGCATTCTTGCATGCATTCATTGTTTTGATCCAAAAATCTTCATGCATTGCATCATTTTCATGTTTTTCTCTCATCATTAAAAATTCAAAAAATCAAAAAAATATCTTTCCCTTTTTCTCTCTTAAAATTTCAAAAATTAGATTTGACTTTTTCAAAAATTTTTAAAATCGAGTTGTTTTCTATGAGTCAAATCAAATTTTCAAATTTTATCTTTTTCAAAATCTTTTTCAAAAATCAAATCTTTTTCATTTTTCTTATCTATTTTTGAAAATTCCAAAAATATTTTTCAAAAATCTTTTTCCTAATTTTACATCATATTTTCGAAAATATCATCATCAATTAATGTTTTGATTCAAAAATTTCAAGTTTGTTACGTACTTGTTAAGAAAGATTCAAACTTTAAGTTCTAGAATCATATCTTGTGATTTCTTGTGAATCAAGTCATTAATTGTGATTTTAAAAATCAAATCTTTTTCAAAACTAATTTTAATCATATCTTTTCAAAAATATCTTTCTATCTTATCTTTTTCAAAATCATATCTTTTTCAAAAATTTGATTTTAAAATATCTTTTCTAACTTCCTATCTTCTTATCTTTTCAAAATTGATTTCAACTAACTAACTAACTTTTTGTTTGTTTCTTATCTTTTTCAAAACTACCTAACTAACTCTCTCTCTCTCTAATTTTCGAAAATATCTTTCCTCTTTTTCAAAATTTCTTTTTAATTAACTAATTATTTTAATTTTTGATTTTAATTTTCGAAAAATTACTAACCTTTTTCAAAAACTATTTTCGAAAATCACTAACTCTTTTTCAAAAATTATTTTCAAAAATCCTCTTTCTCTCTCATCTCATTCTATTTATTTATTTATTTACTAACATCTCTTCCTCACTCACCAAAAATCCGAACCCCCTCTCTCTCTCTGAGTTCAGATTTTCTCTTCTTCTTTTCTTCTACTCACACAGGGACCTCTATACTGTAGCAAAGAGGATCCCTATTATTATTATTTTTCTGTTCTCTCTTTTTCATATGAGCAGGAGCAAGGACAAGAATATTCTTGTTGAAGCAGATCCAGAACCTGAAAGGACTTTGAAGAGGAAACTAAAAGAAGCTAAATTACAACAAGCCAGCAAGAACCTTTCAGAAATTTTCGAACAGGAAGAGGAGATGGCAGCCAAAAATAATAATAATGCAAGGAGGATGCTTGGTGACTTTACTGCACCTAATTCCAATTTACATGGAAGAAGCATCTCCATCCATACCATTGGAGCAAACAATTTTGAGCTGAAACCTTTCAGTTCTTAACTGAATTCTTGCAGATCTGTGATACTGTTAAGACTAATGGAGTAGATCCTGAAGTCTACAGGCTCATGCTTTTCCCCTTTGCTGTAAGAGACAGAGCTAGAGTGTGGTTAGACTCTCAACCCAAAGATAGCCTGAACTCTTAGGATAAGCTGGTCAAGGCTTTCTTAGCCAAGTTCTTTCCTCCTCAAAAGCTGAGTAAGCTTAGAGTGGATGTTCAGACCGTCAGACAGAAAGAAGGTGAATCCCTCTATGAAGCTTGGGAGAGATACAAAGAACTGACCAAGAAGTGTCCTTCTGACATGCTTTCAGAATGGACCATCCTGGATATATTCTATGATGGTCTGTCTGAATTAGCTAAGATGTCATTGGATACTTCTACAGGTGGATCCATTCACCTAAAGAAAACGCCTGCAGAAGCTCAAGAACTCATTGACATGGTTGCAAATAACCAGTTCATGTACACTTCTGAGAGGAATCCTGTGAGTAATGGAACGCCTAATAAGAAGGGAGTTCTTGAAATTGATACTCTGAATGCTATATTGGCTCAGAATAAAATATTGACTCAGCAAGTCAATATGATTTCTCAGAGTCTGAATGGAATGCAAGCTATATCCAACAGTACTCAAGAGGCATCTTCTGAAGAAGAAGCTTATGATCCTGAAAACCCTGCAATAGCAGAGGTGAATTACTTGGGTAAACCATATGGAAACACCTATAATCCCTCATGGAGAAATCACCCAAATCTCTCATGGAAGGATCAACAAAAGCCTCAACAAGGCTTTAATAATGGTGGAAGAAACAGGTTTAATAATAGTAAACCTTTTCCATCATCTTCTCAGCAACAGACAGAGAACTCTGAACAAAATACCTCTAATTTAGCAAACTTAGTCTCTGATCTGTCCAAGGCCACTGTAAGTTTCATGAATGAAACAAGGTCTTCCATTAGAAATTTGGAAGCACAAGTG
Source organism: Arachis ipaensis (assembly GCF_000816755.2). Lineage (NCBI taxonomy): Eukaryota > Viridiplantae > Streptophyta > Magnoliopsida > Fabales > Fabaceae > Arachis > Arachis ipaensis. The sequence goes on from NC_029791.2 coordinate 52,713,592, forward strand.
GGCCAGCTGAGTAAAAGGATCATTGAAATCCCTCCCTGTACTCTCCCAAGCAATACACAAGAAAATCCAAAAGGAGATTGCAAGGCCATTGAATTGATCACCATGGCCGAACCTGTAAGGGAAGAAGAGGACGTAAATCCCAGTGAGGAAGACCTCCTGGGACGTCCAGTGATCAATAAGGAGTTTCCCTCTGAGGAACCAAAGGAATCTGAGACTCATCTAGAGAACATAGAGATTCCATTAAACCTCCTTATGCCATTCATGAGCTCTGATGAATATTCCTCTTCTGAAGAGAATGAGGACATTACTGAGGAGCAAGTCACCAAGTACCTTGGTGCAATCATGAAGCTGAATGCCAAATTATTTGGTATTGAGACTTGGGAAGATGAACCTCCCTTGTTCACCAATGACCTAAGTGATCTGAATCAATTGACATTGTCTCAGAAGAAACAGGATCCTGGAAAGTTCTTAATACCTTGTACCATAGGCACTATGACCTTTGAGAAGGCTCTATGTGACCTTGGGTCAGGGATAAACCTCATGCCCCTCTCTGTAATAGAGAAACTGGGAATCTATGGGGTGCAAGCTGCTAAAATCTCATTAGAAATGGCAGACAATTCAAGAAAACAGGCTTATGGACAACTAGAGGACGTGTTAGTAAAAGTTGAAGGCCTTTACATCCCTGCTGATTTCATAGTCCTGGATACTGGGAAGAATAATGATGAATCCATCATCCTTGGAAGACCCTTCCTAGCCACAGCAAGAGCTGTAATTGATGTTGACAGAGGTGAACTAGTCCTTCAATTGAATGAGGACTCCCTTGTGTTTAAAACTCGAGGTCATCCTTCTGTAAACATGGAGAGGAAGCATAAAAAGCTTCTCTCACTATAGAGTCAACCAGAGCCCCCACAGTCAAACTCTAAGTTTGGTGTTGGGAGGCCACAACCAAACTCTAAGTTTGGTGTTGGGAAGTCTCAACAATACTCTGAACATCTGTGAGGCTCCATAAGAGCCCATTGTCAAGCTATTGACATTAAAGAAGCGCTTGTTGGGAGACAACCCAATTTTTATTTATCTAATTTTAATTTATTGTTATTTCATGTTTTATTAGGTTCATGATCATGTGGAGTCACAAAATAATTATAAAAATTGAAAACGGAATCAAAAACAGCAGAAGAAAAATCACACCCTGGAGGAAGACCTTACTAGCGTTTAAACGCCAGTAAGAAGCATCTGGCTGGCGTTCAACGCCAGAACAGAGCATGGTTCTGGCACTGAACGCCTAAAATAGGCAGCATCTGGGCGTTTGAACGCCAGAATTGCACCCTGGAGAAGAGCTGGCGCTGAACGCCCAGAACAAGCATGGTTCTGGCGTTCAACGCCAGAAATGGGCAACAAATGGGCGTTCAACGCCCAGAACAAGCACCAATCTGGCACTAAACGCCCAGAGTTGTGTGCAAGGGCATTTTGCATGCCTAATTTGGTGCAAGGTTGTAAATCCTTGAACACCTCAGGATCTGTGGACCCCACAGGATCACCTCAGGATTTGTGGATCCCACAGGATCCCCACCTACCTCCACTCACTTCTTCTCACCCCTCTTTCACACAATCCCATAAACACTCTTCCCCAAAAATCTTCACCAATCACCTCAATCTCTCTTCCCTATCACCACTTCACCACTCACATCCATCCACTCCTCCCCATAAACCTACCTCATTAACTCCACCTACCTTCAAAATTCAAAATCAATTTCCCACCCAAACCACCCTATATGGCCGAACCTTACCCCCCCTCCCTTCCCTATATATAGCCCTCCATTCTTCCTCATTTTCACACAACACAACACTCTCTTCCCCTTCTTGGCCGAATACACCTCTCCCTCCTCTCCTCCGTATTTTCTTCTTCTTCTTCATCTATTCTTTCTTTTCTTGCTCGAGGGCGAGCAGTATTCTAAGTTTGGTGTGGTAAAAGCATAAGCTTTTTGTTTTTCCATTACCATTGATGGCACCCAAGACCGGAGAATCCTCTAGAAAAGGGAAAGGGAAGACAAAAGCTTCCACCTCCGAGTCATGGAAGATGGAAAGATTCATCTCCAAAGCTCATCAAGGCCACTTCTATGATGTTGTGGTCAAGAAGAAGGTGATCCCCGAGGTCCCTTTCAAACTCAAGAGAAATGAATATCCGGAGATCTGACATGAAATCTAAAGAAGAGGTTGGGAAGTTCTAACAAAACCCATCCAACAAGTCGGCATCCTAATGGTTCAGGAGTTCTATGCCAATGCATGGATCACTAGGAACCATGATCAAAGTAAGAACTCGAATCCAAAGAACTACATTACAATGGTTCGGGGGAAATACTTAGATTTTAGTCCGGAAAATGTGAGGTTGGCATTTAACTTGCCTATGATGCAAGGAGATGCACGCCCCTACACTAGAAGGGTCAACTTTAATTAAAGGTTGGACCAAGTCCTCATGGACATATGTGTGGAAGGAGCTCAATGGAAGATTGACTCCAAAGGCAAGCCGGTTCAACTAAGAAGACTGGACCTCAAGCCTGTAGCTAGAGGATGGTTAGAGTTTATCCAACGCTCCATCATCCCCACTAGCAACCGATCTGAAGTTACTGTGGATCGGGCCATCATGATTCATAGCATCATGATTGGAGAGGAAGTAGAAGTTCATGAAGTCATCTCCCTTGAACTCTACAAAATAGCCGAAAAGCCCTC
>NC_029791.2:52716812-52721706 GCF_000816755.2 Arachis ipaensis
CTTGAGACTGAGCGGTTAAAGTCAAGGTCCAAAGCAAAAAAAAAAGAGTGTGCTTAAGAACCCTGGACACCTCTAATTGGGGACTTTAGCAAAGCTGAGTTACAATCTGAAAAGGTTCACCCAGTTATGTGTCTGTGGCATTTATGTATCCGGTGGTAATACTGGAAAACAAAGTGCTTAGGGCCACGGCCAAGACTCATAAAATAGCTGTGTTCAAGAATCATCATACTGAACTAGGAGAATCAATAACACTATCTGAACTCTGAGTTACTATAGATGCCAATCATTCTGAACTTCAATGGATAAAGTGAGATGCCAAAACTATTCAAGAGGCAAAAAGCTACAAGTTCCGCTCATTTAATTGGAGCTATGTTTCATTGATAGTTTGGAATTTATAGTATATTCTCTTCTTTATATCCTAGTTGATTTTCAGTTGCTTGGGGACACGCAACAATTTAAGTTTGGTGTTGTGATGAGCGGATAATTTATACGCTTTTTGGCATTGTTTTTAGTATGTTTTTAGTAGAATCTAGTTACTTTTAGGGATGTTTTCATTAGTTTTTATGTTAAATTCACATTTCTGGACTTTACTATGAGTTTGTGTGTTTTTCAGTGATTTCAGGTATTTTCTGGCTGAAATTGAGGGACTTGAGCAAAAATCAGATTCAGAGGTTGAAGAAGGACTGCTGATGCTGTTGGATTCTGACCTCCCTACACTCAAAGTGGATTTTCTGGATCTACAGAACTCAAAATGGCGCGCTTCTAATTGCTTTGGAAAGTAGACATCCAGGGCTTTCCAGCAATATATAATAGTCTATACTTTGGCCGAGTTTAGACAACGTAAAAGGGCTTTGAACGCCAGTTCTACGCTGCTGTCTGGAGTTAAACGCCAGAAACACGTTACAAACCAGAGTTGAACGCCAGAAATACGTTACAATCTGGCATTCAACTCCAGAAAGAGCCTCTGCACGTGTAACATTCAAGCTCAGCCCAAGCACACACCAAGTGGGCCCCGGAAGTAGATTTATGCATCAATTACTTACTTCTGTAAACCCTAGTAGCTAGTTTATTATAAATAGAACTTTTCACTATTGTATTAGACATCTTTGGACGCCTGGTTCTTAGATCATGGGGCTGGCCATTCGGCCATGCCTGAACCTTTCACTTATGTATTTTCAAACGGTAGAGTTTCTACACTCCATAGATTAAGGTGTGGAGCTCTGCTATTCCTCAAAGATTAATACAAAGTACTATTGTTTTTCTATTCAATTCAACTTATTCCGCTTCTAAGATATTTATTCGCACTTCAACATGAATGTGATGAACGTGATAATCATCATCATTCCCTACGAACGCATGCCTGACAACCACTTCTGTTCTACCTTAGATTGAATGAGTATCTCTTGGATCTCTTAATCAGAATCTTCGTGGTATAAGCTAGATTGATGGCGGCATTCATGAGAGTCCGGAAAGTCTAAACCTTGTCTGTGGTATTCCGAGTAGGACACTGGTATTGAATGACTGTGACGAACTTCAAACTCGCGATTGCTGGGCGTAGTGACAGACGCAAAAGGAGGGTGAATCCTATTCCAGCATGATCGAGAACCTCAGATGATTAGCCGTGCTGTGACAGAGCATTTGGACCATTTTCACAAGAGGATGGAACGTAGCCATTGGCAACGGTGATGCCTCCAGACGATTAGCCATGCAGTGACAGCGCATCGGACCATTTTCCGGAGAGGATCAAAAGTAGCCATTGACAATGGTGATGTCCTTACATAAAGCCAGCCATGGAAAGGAGTAAGACTGATTGGATGAAGACAGCAGGAAAGCAGAGGTTCAGAGGAACGAAAGCATCTCTATGCGCTTATCTGAAATTCTCACTAATGATTTACATAAGTATTTCTATCTCTATTTTTTGTTTATTTATTTTCGAAAACTCCATAACTATTTTATATCCGCCTGACTGAGATCTACAAGGTGACCATAGCTTGCTTCATACCAACAATCTCCGTGGGATCGACCCTTACTCACGTAAGGTTTATTACTTGGACGACCCAGTGCACTTGCTGGTTAGTTGTATCGAAGTTGTGAATGAAAAACAATTTATTAAGACGTGCGCACAGAGTTTTTGGCACCGTTGCCTGAGATCACAATTTCGTGCACCACACAGCTATTGAGAGTTGTACCTGCAACTGATAACCTGGGATCACTTGTAGAGGATATTAATTCATACACGGCTAGAATGCCGTACCTGTAAGGCAAGGATTGCTTACAGAGAATATGATTTCATACACGGCTGGAATGCCACCACCTATAAGGCAGAGCTTGCTTACAGAGTATATGATGCATACGTCGGTTAGTGAGAACTGTACCTATGCTGACTGAAAAACCATACCCGTTTCAGCTGCTTCGGGTTACGTCGAGAGCGGGTAGAAACCGACAGATGAGCTCATTACCTGCGCCAGGGCTAGACATGCATCATACTTGGTTGCGCATTTCCTTTGTTATGATTGTTGTATGAATGTATGCTTTCCTTGTTTGTATTCCATTCTCTGCGCTTGTGTTATTTTCTTGTATTCTTCTGTTTGTGTTCTGCTATCTGTTTTCTCTATCTTCTCTACTTATCTGTGTTTTCTAATTACTGCTTCTTTGTATTCTGCTAATAGTCTGCTAAACAACATAGAATTAATGAACGTAACTAATAACCCCGACCCTACTAAGAACTCCCCAGTTCTTACCCCTTCTCTCTCCCTTCCCCCTTCAGATGGAAGTAAGAGTACCTTACCATAGTTCGCTGATGACCGTTTGCAAGAAGAGTATTCTGCTCTAGATAGTCTTCTGAGTCTAGGGTGAATATCGTTCTCTGATTATATGTATATACTGTGAGACCAGCCAACGTCTGCACCCCGTTCGTATGCGCACTTTAACCTAAATCCTGTGTACGAGATTCCAATTGTGTGGCTACTTCATGTGGTACTAGAGAGACGTCCTGTGGAAAATTCTGATCGTGCAGAGGAGTAGCAGATGATGTTCTATCTTTTGATGACGTTCCACCTGACTTGAGTTTTGAAGACCTAGAACGTACTTTCCCTCACTTTAGTAGTTTAGAGGGACTATGTGAGTATAGAGTCTAGGCTAGCCTAGGTACCAGCTTAGGGACCTCTTGAACAGGTCAGGACCTGGGATGTTGTATGTATATACATGTATATAGATATTATTTGGCTATATCTATGGGTGTTCTAACTAACAGTCTATATTCTAATAAAGGCTAAATCACCGAATGTTGTCAACTACTTGTGATGTATTTATGTGTGGTTGTTTATAACTGTTTAATCTGTTATTATTTGTGAATTGATTATAAATGATTCTGTCTATTAATCCAAACGTTTTCAAAAAAAAAAATAATACACCTCGCAAATTAACTACGCTTTTAACAACGAATCAGGCTCATATGATAAATAATAGATAATAATTAGGAAGACAAATTGGTAGCGCTCAGTTTCCGGTATGATCTAGACATATTGAAAATTGGGTCGTTACAATTTGGTATCAGAGCAGTTTGTTCCCAGTAGAGCCTGGGGAGTGGACTGACTATGCTTCATTGTATACTCTGTTGTGTGTCTCATACGTATAGGATATCCCAGTGATATATGTTGCATGATTATTTCTGTGTTTTCATTTTGGGAATGTTCACACTTGACTTGAAGTGTTAAGACTGATCACCTTAACAATGATTGTTTGGTGTGAACAGGACTACAATGGGTTCACGGAGACGAGGCATACGGGAAGGAATTCCTAATGTTAACTACGAGAGGGAACAGGAAACGTTTATGGCTACCATGAACAACGCGGCTGAAGTAGTGCGTGAAGCTGCGGTAATAGCGGCTAGGGCTGTTGAACGTCTTGGAGTGAGAAATGGGAATGACGAGAATAACTTAGGGCATCCTGAAAGACCTATGACCCTTGCGACCTTTCTGAAGGTTAATCCGCTTAAGTTCAAGGGTACACTCGTTGCGACTGACGCTGATAACTGGTTTCGAGGTATTGAACAATCACTGAGAGCGCAGCATGTTCCGGAAGGACAACACGTGGAGTTTGCTACTTATATGCTCAAGGGAGAAGGTGAGTACTGGTGGCAGGGGATACAGCGACTGCTACAACGTAATGAAGGTGACATTCCTTGGGATATTTTTAAAGATGAATTCTACAAAAAATATTTCCCAAGAGCAGTGCATGATGCTAAAGAGATAGAGCTTATGTAGTTGAGGCAAGGGGATATGACTGTTGCTAAGTATGCTCGTAATTTCGATGACTTGTGTCGTTTCTCTAAGATCTGTCAAGGGAATCCTGCTGACTTTGAAGAATGGAAGTGCTTGAAGTTTGAAGGAGGCCTTCGTGATGATCTAATGAGTTCAATAGTTTCGCTGGAGATACGTAATTTTGCTGAATTAGTCAACAAGAGTAAGTTAGTGGAAGAATGTATTAAGAAAGAGACTGTGGCCAAGGTGAGTCACCAAGGATTTCCACCAAGGCGTCTTAGCAATCATCAGGCAGCTGGGAGAAGGGTGCATTTTAAAGCGCGTGGCATACGACAGCATAAGAACCTACAAGTTGGTAACATTACTGCTCGCTGTATGGGTAAGAATGGAGGTAAAGTAAGGCAAGGCAATGGTAAACGAGCCCATCAGGCTTACATAAACACTGCATGTAAGCAATGCGGAAAAGAGCATGATAACAGGTCTTGCCAGTTTGGATCATCTAACTGCTATGCTTGTGGAGAACTTGGACATATTGCCAAGGATTGTCCGAAGGGATTTACTCAAAATCCAGTCAGAACCCAACAACAAGGACGAGTATTTGTTATCACTATTGACGATGTTGTGCAATCGAA
>NC_029791.2:52722958-52727174 GCF_000816755.2 Arachis ipaensis
GTCAACAAGAGCAAGTTAGTGGAAGAATGTATTAAGAAAGAGACTGTGGCCAAGGTGAGTCACCAAGGATTTCCACCAAGGCGTCTTAGCAATCATCAGGCAGCTGGGAGAAGGGTGCATTTTAAAGTGTGTGGCATACGACAGCATAAGAACCTACAAGTTGGTAACATTACTGCTCGCCGTACGGGTAAGAATGTAGGTAAAGTAAGGAAAGGCAATGGTCATCAGGCTCATCAGGCTTACATAAACACTGCATGTATGCAATGCAGAAAAGAGCATGATAACAGGTCTTGCCAGTTTGGATCACCTAATTGTGGAGAACTTGGACATATTGCCAAGGATTGTCCGAAGGAATTTACTCAAAATTCAGTTAGAACCCAGCAACAAGGACGAGTATTTGCTATCACTATTGACGATGTTGTGCAATCGAATGCCCTCATTCAAGGTCAGTGTTATGTCAAGAATCGATTTCTAACTATACTGTATGATTCGGGTGCATCGTATTCTTTATTTCTCTAACTATTTCTTACGAGTTAGGATTATATTTCTTTAAATTGAATTTTTACTTGATTGTCCATACACCTGCATCCCAAAATGGTTTTACCAGTTCAGTGTGCCTGCAAGTACCATTCGTTATTAGGAACAGGACTTTTATACACGATCGAATCTGTTTACCTCTATGTGGTTTAGAAGTTATTTTAGGATTAGATTGGTTATATAAGTATCATGCTTTCCTTGATTATTTTAAAAGAACTGCTGTTATTCCATCTGATAGTCTATGTACTAAACCATTTCTGTCCCACACCTTATATCTGAATTCTGTAAGAGTTACCTTAGACGGGAGGGATTATGAGGGGTACGTTCTATTAGTGGCTAGCCCAAATGACAGGGAACTAAGCTTAGAACGAATCCGAGTGGTGAAGGAATTTCCTGATGTTTTCCCCGACTACATACCTGAGTTTTCTCCTTAGTGAGAGATAGAATTCAGCATTAAACTAGTACCTGGAACCAGACCGATTTCCATAGCACCGTGCCGGATGTCACTACTGAAACTTGCAAAGTTGAAGAAGTAGTTGGATGAGCTACTTGGAAAGGAATTTATTCATCCTAGTGCATCATCTTGGGGAGCTCCAGTATTGCTAGTAAAGAAGAAGGACGGTGGAATCAGACTTTGCGTAGATTACCGACAGCTAAATAAAGACACTATCAAGAACAAGTATCCACCTCCACGGATAGATGATTTGATGGATCAGTTGGAAGGTGTAACTGTGTTCTCGAAGATTGATTTGCGATCGAGCTATCACTAGATTCGAGTGAAAGAATCAGATATACCGAAGACTGTATTTAGAATTCGTTATGGTCACTATTGTAATGACCCAATTTCTGGTACGTCATGATCATACTAGAAACTGAGCGCTACCAACTTGTCTTCCTAATTATTATCTATTATTCATTATATGAGCCTGATTCGTTGTAAAAAGCGTAGTTATTTTGTGAGGTACTTTTTTTTTTAAAACGTTTGGATTAAAAACAGAATCATTTATAATCAATCCACAAATAGTAATAGATAAAACATTTATAAACAACCATACATAAATATATCATAAGCAATTGATATCATTCCGTGGTCCAGCCTTTATTAGAGTATAGCCTTTTAGTTAGAACACCCCTAGATATAGCTAAATAATATCTATATACATATATATACATACAACATCCCAGGTCCTGACCTGTTCAAGAAGTCCCTAAGCTGGTGCCCAGGCTAGCCTAGACTCTATACTCACCTAGTCCCTCTAAACTTCTAAAGCGATGGAAAGTACGTTCTAGGTCTTCAAAACTCAAGTCAGGTGGATCGTCATCAAAAGGTGGAACGTCGTCTACTAGTCCTCTGCACGATCATACGGAGAAATTAGGTTAAAGTTTGTAGATAAGCAGGGTGCAGATGTTGGCTGGTCTCACAATATTTACATATAAACAGAAACGGAGTTCACTCTAGACTCAGCAGACTACCTAGAGCGAAATCTTTTTTGCGAACGGTCGTCAGTGAACTACAGAAGGGTACTCATGCTTCCATCTGAAGGGGGAAAGGAAAGAGAAGGGGTAAGAACTGGGGAGTTCTTAGTAGGGTCGGGGTTATTAGTTAAGTTCATTAATTTGGGGTCGATTAGCAGACAAATAACATAATATAGCGAAGCAGTAAATAGAAAATAAAGATAGAAAGAGAAAATAGAGACAACAGAAAGCAGAACACAAACAAAAGAATACAAGAAAATAAAACACAGAAATAGCATGCAAGCAGACAAACATAAAGAAATAGACCACACTCAGAAAGGAATGCAACAGAGAATGATGTGCAGACAAGAATGATGCATGTCTAGCCCTAGTGCAGGTAATGAGCTCATCTGTCGGTTTCTAACCCGCTCCCGACGTTATCCAGCAACCTCTGTCTGGATAAGGCTTTCCTATTGGCTATACCCCTGTGTACAGGAAATAACCCCTCTGCCACCACAGGGTCCACTGCACGCAGGAAATAACACATCTGCCACTGCAGGGATGTATGTCGACACACCTTCTGTATACAAGAAATAACCCCTCTGCCACTACAGAAATGGAACAGGTGGTCATGGTACTTCTGTAGCAGGAAATAACCCCTCTGCTTTACAGAAATAAAATATGGATCTGTACCGCAGGAAAGCGTTCTCAGTGGTCGCACCACTATCTATCTGACTGCCTTCACGCAGTAGATCATCATACAAGTATATCCGGCGTTGCCTTAGCACAACAAATGAATAAACACATCTCTTGGGCCTACAGAAATAGCACTCCCGTAAGTGAACTTCGGCTTACAGGGATAGTCTAAACACAACACAACAACTTTCTGTAGGTGAACTTCGGCCTACAGAAATAACACCTCTGTAAGTGAACTTCGGCTTACAGAAATAGTGCCCCTGCAAGTGAACTTCGGCTTACAGGAATAATATAAACACAACAGAACAACTTTCTGTAGGTGAACTTCGGCCTACAGAAATGGCACCTCTGTAAGTGAACTTTGGCTTACAGAAATGGCGCCCCTGTAAGTGAACTTCGGCTTACAGGTATCACAACTCTCTGTAGGTGAACTTCGGCCTACAGGAGCAACACCCTGAGATACACAATTGATATTCACTGCAGGTGAAATTCGGCCTACAGGAATAACAACTCACTGTAGGTGAACTTGGGCCTACAGGACCTCTAGGGCCAATGGAAAAGCAGCAGATGAACATCCAACAGAACATCATGCTACAAGGCTTAACTCTTTATTCTTATACTCTTCTCGTTATATCTCTTTACTCTGTTCTGGTTTCTCTTTTCTCTGTATCTCTTTACTCTGTTTTAATTACTCTGTTATCTGTATCCCTTTTCTCTTCTCTGATTACTCTTTTCATCTGTATATATATTATTCTTTTTCTCTTTATTTCTTTACTTTACTCTGGCTACTCTATTTTCTGTGTTTCTCTACTCTGCTCTGATTTCTCTGTTTAAAGTATGTATTTAAAGCTTATGTAAATTTCGGTATGAATAGTTAGTCTGTCCCAAGTATAGGTTCATTAAGTCTATACTGAAACAGTTTAACTTTTCATATAATACCTAACCCTAGTCGCAACTCAAGTACTAATTAAGTTGCCCTAGTTCGTTCACTAGTCTCTCTCTGTTTTTCTGTCATTAAAACTTTACAGACTTTTTCTTTGGTTTTTATTTTTTCTTTAACTTTTATCTTTTCTTTATCTTTGCCTCACTATCATGTTATTACCACTCCCTAAGTGTTTTATGAAGGTAATTATGAGATTCTGCGCTTAAAGTTGTCTTTCTAAAGCTTTTACAGAAAACTGCCTTCTTCGCATTATTTTATTATTTTTATTAAAATATTATTTTTAATTAAATATTATTATTTAATATTTTATTATTTTTTTATTATTTTATCATTAAATTTCGAAAATTAACTTTACTTTAACCTTTAACCTTTAAAATTCACTTTTTACCACCCGTAACTTTTAATATTTCTACTTTTACCACCCTAACTTTTAGAAATTACAAAATAACCCCCAAACACCAAAATATTTACTTCCTTGCCCTTTTATGGATCAAAAAGGTGTTATTCATTGTTCTTCATCACTCTCAAAGTGTTCTTCATGTTCTTCATAAATTCTTCAGATTCTTTCTCTGTTTTTACCCGTTT
>NC_029791.2:52730458-52735366 GCF_000816755.2 Arachis ipaensis
TTTTCTCTGGTTACTCTGTTCTCTGTGTTTCTTTACTCTGCTTTGATTTTTCTTCATAACATATGTATTTAAAGCTTATGTAAATTTCGGTATGAATAGTTAGCCTGTCCTAGGTATAGGTTCATTAAGTCTATACTGAAATAGTTTAACTTTTCATATAACACCTAACCCTAATCGCAACTCAAGTACTAACTAAGTTGCCCTAGTTTGTTCACTAGTCTCTGTCTGTTTTTCTGTCATTAAAATTTTACAGGCTTTTTCTTTGGTTTTTATCTTTTCTTTAACTTTTTATCTTTCCTTTATCTTTGCCTCACTAATATGTTCTTACCACTCCCTAAGTATTTTATGAAGGTAATTATGAGATTCTGCCCTTAAAGTTGTCTTTCTAAAGCTTTTACAGAAAACTGCCTTTTTCGCATTATTTTATTATTTTTATTAAAATATTATTTTTAATTAAATATTATTATTTAATATTTTATTATTTTTTTATTATTTTATCATTAAATTTTCGAAAATTAACTTACTTTTACTTTTAACCTTTAAAATTCACTTTTTACCACCCGTAACTTTTAATATTTCTACTTTTACCACCCTAACTTTCAGAAATTACAAAATAACCCCTCAAACACCAAAATAATTACTTCCTTGCCCTTTCTAAGATCTAAAAGGTGTTCTTCAATGTTCTTCACCACACTCAAAGTGTTCTCCGTGTTCTTCATAAATTCTTCAGATTCTTTCTCTGTTTTTACCCGTTTTTCAGTCTTTTCAGCAACCGATTTTTACTATAATTCATAATAAATTAGCAGCCACTAAAACCCCATCTTTTCTACATGATTTCAACACAAATTGAACCCCAATCTAAACTCTAGGGTTTGTTTTTGCAGCAACCCTCAAGAACAACATTCATAGCTTAAATATCATCAAATTTCATCAAAATTTCAACAAACTTTCACCAAGAATAACTCATATAAGCAATCAATTTCAAGAATAACCAAACCATACCTTAATCACACATCTCAAACACAATCAATCAAGATTAAATTCGTTACACCCTACCTGGTTTTGCTACTCCTAATTTGGTTAAACTTTCAGGTGGTCCTTAAGCACTTTTTCCTCCTAAATCACATCAAAAACAACTTTAAATCCAAAAACTCTCAACTGACCAAATCTCACTCAGTATGTTAGGAAGAGACATATCACCTTATACTTGCTAGAAATTCACGTTTCTTGGCCCTCAAGTCAAGTTAAGCATGATTCCTAAGGAAAAACATCAAGAAAACACATGTTTTGCATGGTTTTCCTTGAAAACCGAATTGAAATGGGAGAGAGACAGCCATCTCACCTTATTTCTGTCCTTGATAAGTTACATGGTTATCTAGAGGAAGAAGAGAGGATCATTTTGGTGAAATCGGAGTTTTGATTTGAGTTTTAGTTCAGAAGAAATCAAGCTTTGAAAATTAAGTGTTCATGAAAGTTTCTCTCTTTTCTCTCTTGTTATTTTCGGCCAAAATGATGAAATGAGACAGCCATGGAGGTCTTGGGGGTGTAAGGTGAGTTGTGATTGGTTGGCTTGGAGGTGGGTTAAAATAATATTAAAATATCTCAGGTGTACAACTACTAAAACTAGATGTATCAGAACACTTGTAAAAACATCTCTAAAAATTATTTTCTGAGCTACTAGCATAAATGACACTAGTAACATATTTATTATGAGAATAAAACATGTATAATGAGGCCTTAGCATATCTAAAGTCATCAGAGAGTGCTGGTGCTAAGCTGCACCAGTAAACCGTAAACTCGGTTAAACCGATTTTCTGTTTTTAACTAAAACAGACCAGATAACCTTATAATATCATTCAAGAATTTTCTAATACTAATATAATAATAATATTATACTATTATCTCTCTCCTCTCATGAATCGAGTCCGATTCATTAAACAGAGACTATTTACGAAAATCAGAATCAAAGCTGCCAATCGATACGGTTCAAAAACTAGGTTCTTCGTGACCGCGTTATCGAGCTTGCCTCGGAAAAGGTTCTAGCTTAAGGATGACATAATGACAATGAGGATCAAGATACTTGTTGATACAGAAGAGGTATTCCCTTTACTGATCTTATGGCGAAATCCGTGCCTTCGGAAAAGATCTCGCATACTCGAAAATCAGGATTGTTACAACTATCAGTATACGGTTATGTCGTTTGGACTAACTAATGCTCCTACGATTTTCATGGATTACATGAATCGTATTTTTCGTCCGTACCTTGATCAGTTTGTGGTAGTTTTCATAGACGATATTCTCATCTATTCGAAGACAGAAAGAGTGCATGAAGAGCATCTAAGGACTGTATTGCAGACACTGAGGCCTCGGAAGTTATATGATAAACTATCAAAGTGCGAATTCTGTACAGCGAAGGTGGATGGAATTTTTGAAGGACTATGATTTCAAATTAATTTATCACCCAGGGAAAGCGAATGTGGTGGCAAAGGCTTTAAGCAGGAAGAATTTGAGTATCTCTTGGATGATGATACAGGAAGAAAAATTACTCGCATAATTTGAGGACCTTAAGTTGGCTATGACTGAGACGTCAAGTGGAGTCCGTTTGGCCCAATTACGTATAACACCAGATTTTAAGATTAGTATTCAGCAAGCACAAGCACAGGACTCAAAAATGATGACGATGCTGAGACGGATGAACACAGAAGAACCAGAAGCTGTGAGACAGGATCGTAGTGGCCTATAGAGGTACAAGAACAGAATTTGTGTGCCTAACTCTGGAGAATTGCGACAAAAGATTCTTGCTGAAGCTCACCAAAGTAGATTTTCTATGCATCCTGGAGTGACAAAGATGTATCGAGATTTGAAACAAATATTCTGGTGGCCAGGCTTAAAGAAAGAAGTAGCTAATTATGTCTCAAAATATTTAACCTGCCAGAAGATGAAGGTGGAACATCAGAAGCTGTCAGGAACCCTGCAACCCTTAGAAATACCGCAATGGAAATGGGAGCAGATTACTATGGATTTTGTCACAGGATTGCCAAGGACCTCAACAAGACACGATACCATTTGGGTAATTGTGGACAGGTTGATAAAGTCAGCACACTTCCTTCCGATTCGAGTTGACTATACTTTAGGAAGGCTGGAACGAATATATATTCAAGAAAATGTACGACTACATGGGATACCTTCGTAAATTGTCTCAGATCAAGTTTCGAGGTTTACTACTAGATTATGGGGAGCTTTTCAGAAAGCGCTGGAAACAGAATTGCACACGAGTATAGCATACCATCCTCAGATAGACGGACAATCAGAGCAGACAATCCAGACGTTAGAAGACATGTTACGATTATGTATGATAGACAACCAAAGCAACTGGGATAAGTATTTGCTGTTGGTCAAATTTGTCTACAACAACAGTTGCCAATAAAGTATCGGGATGGCACCATACGAAGCTCTCTACGAAAGAAGATGTCGGTCACCATTGTGTTGGAATGACGATGGGGAAGCTAGTGTCTTATGTCCAAACTTAGTTTAAGAAACTACTGAGAAGATAAAGGAGATTCGTCGGAAGATCCAGACAGCACAAGGCTGTCAAAAGAGCTATGTCGATAATAGACGTAGACCCTTAGAGTTTAGTGAGGGAAACCATGTCTTTCTAGAAGTAACTTTGATTACTGGAATACATAGAGCCCTTAAGACTAAAAAGCTTAACCCACGATACATAGAACCTTTCCAAATACTTAATAGAGTCGGTCTAGTAGCTTATCAAATAGCCCTTCCTCCTTATTTATCAAACCTTTATGATGTTTTTTTTTTTGTCTCATAAATTAAGAAAAATGTTCCCGATGAGAGTCACATTTCACAACCAGAAACAGTACAGTTATAAAATGATTTGACATATCAAGCATCACCAGTTCAGATCATAGAAAGAAGTGATAAGCAGCTAAGAGGCAAGACTATTCGCTTAGTCAAAGTAGCATGGGAACCAAGAGGAGAAGAGGAGTACACTTGGGAATTGGAAGATAACATGACAGCTGATTACCCACATCTGTTCTCAGGTAACTGAATTTTTGAGGGCAAAATTTTCTTTTAGGAGGGTAGAATGTAACAACCCTGATTTTCGAGTACATGAGATCTTTTCTGAAAGTACAGATTTCATCAGAAGATCAGTAAAGGAAACACCTCTGTTATATCATCAAGAATCTCAATCCTCATTATTATTATGTCATCCTTAAGTTAGAACCTCCTCTGAGGCAAGCTCGATAATGCAATCGCAAAGAACCTTGTTTTTGAACCGTATCGGTTGGCAGTTTTGATTCTGATTTTCGTAAATAGTCTCTGTTTGATGAACCGGACTCGATTCATGAGAGGAGAGAGATAATAGTATAATATTATCATTATATTAGTATTAGTAAAATGCTTGAATGACATTATAAGGTTACCTGGTCAGTTTTTGTTAAAAACCGAAAATTGGTTTAACCAGGTTTACGGTTTACTGGTGCAGCTTAGTACCAGCACTCTCTGATGAATTTAGCAACGCTAAGGCCTCATTATACATGTTCTATTCTCATAATAAATATGTTACAAGTGTCATTTATGCTAGTAGCTAAGAAAATAATTTTTAGAGATGTTTTTACGAGTGTTCCGATACACCTAGTTTTAGTAGTTGTACACCAGAGATATTTTAAAATTATTTTAATCCACCTCCAAGCCAACCAATCACAACTCACCTTACACCCCCAAGACCTCCAAGGCTGTCTCATTTCATCATTTTTGCCGAAAATAACAAGAGAGAAAAGAGAGAAACTTTCATGAACACTTAATCTTCAAAGCTTGATTTCTTCTGAACTAAAACTCAAATCAAAACTCCGATTTTACCAAAATGAACCTCTCTTCTTCCTCTACATA
>NC_029791.2:52735391-52765633 GCF_000816755.2 Arachis ipaensis
CATGCAAAATATGTGTTTTCTTGATGTTCTTCCTTAGGAATCATGCTTAACTTGACTTGAGGGCCAAGAAACGTGAATTTCCAGCAAGTCTAAGGTGAGATATCTCTTCCCAACATACTGAGTGAGATTTGGTTAGTTGAGAGTTTTTGGATTTAAAGTTGTTCCTGATGTGATTTAGGAGGAAAAAGTGCTTAAGGATCACCTGAAAGTTTAACCGAATTAGGAGCAGCAAAACCAGGTAGGGATTGACGAATTTAATCTTGATTGATTGTGTTTGAGTTGTGTGATTATGATATGGTTTGGCTGTGCTTGAAATTGATTGTTTGTATGAGTAATTCTTGTTGAAATCTTGGTGAAAATTTGATGAAATTTGATGAAATTCAAGCTATGAATGTGTGTTCTTGTGGCTGCTGGAAAACGAAACCCTAGAGCTTAAATTGAGGTTCAATTTGTGTTAAAATCATGTAGAAAAGATGGGGTTTTAGTGGCTGGAAATTTATTTTGAATTTTGGTAAAAATCGGTTGCTGAAAAGACTGAAAAACGGGTAAAAACAGAGAAAGAATTTGAAGAATATACGAAGTACACGAAGAACACTTTGAGTGTGGTGAAGAAAATTGAAGAACACCTTTTAGATCTTAGAAAGGGCAAGGAAGTAAAGTTTTTGGTGTTTAAGGGGTTATATGGTAATTTCTGGAAGTTAGGGTGGTAAAAGTAGAAATATTAAAAGTTACGGGTGGTAAAAAGTGAATTTTAAAGGTTAAAAGTAAAAAGTAAGTTATTTTTCGAAAATTTAGTATTAGAACGAACTAGGGCAACTTAGTTAGTACTTGAGTTGTGACTAGGGTTAGGTGTTATATGAAAAGTTAAACTGTTTCAGTATAGACTTAATGAACCTATACCTGGGACAGGCTAACTATTCATACCGAAATTTACATAAGCTTTAAATACACATGTTAAACAGAAAAATCAGAGCAGAATAAAGTAACACAGAGCACAGAGTAACCAGAGTAAAGTAAAGAGATACAAAGAGAAAAGAATAATATGATAAAGAGAAATGGTTTGAGCCAAGATATTGTAAAAGTGAAAGATGTAAAGTTTGTACAGTATGATTGATCATAGAAAGAAAGAGGTACTGCATAATAATGTGAAAATGATGATGAATAATGAGAATGATGATGAATGATGATAATGAGAATGATTATGTAATTATCTGCTGCGTGAAGGCAGTCAGATAGATAGTGGTACGACCACAGAACGTTTTCCAGTGTTACACAGCTATTGAGAGCTGTACTTGCAACTGATAACCTGGGATCACTTGCAGAGGATATTAATTCATACACGGCTAGAATGCCGCACCTGTAAGGCAAGGATTGCTTACAGAGAATATGATTTCATACACGGCTGGAATGCCGCCACCTGTAAGGCAGAGTTTGCTTATAGAGGATATGACGCACACGTCGGTTAGGGAGAACTGTACCTACGCTGACTGGAAAACCATACCTGTTTCAGCTGCTTCGGGTTACGTCGGGAGCGGGTAGAAACTGAGAGACGAGCTCATTACCTGCGCTAGGGCTAGACATGCATCATACTTGGTTGCGCATTTCCTTTGTTATGATTGTGGTATGAATGTATGCTTTCCTTGTTCGTATTCCATTCTCTGCGCTTGTGTTATTTTCTTGTATTCTTCTGTTTGTGTTCTACTATCTGTTTTCTCTATCTTCTCTACTTATCTGTGTTTTCTAATTACTGCTTGTTTGTATTCTGCTAATAGTCTACTAAACAACATAGAATTAAT
Source organism: Arachis ipaensis (assembly GCF_000816755.2). Lineage (NCBI taxonomy): Eukaryota > Viridiplantae > Streptophyta > Magnoliopsida > Fabales > Fabaceae > Arachis > Arachis ipaensis. The sequence continues at coordinate 52,737,188 of NC_029791.2, forward strand.
AAACGTAACTAATAACCCTGACCCTACTAAGAACTCCCCAGTTCTTACCCCTTCTCTCTCCCTTTCCCCTTTAGATGGAAATTAGAGTACCTTACCATAGTTCGCTGATGACCGTTCGCAAGAAGAGGATTCTGCTCTAGATAGTCTTCTGAGTCTTCGGTGAATATCGTTCTCTGATTATATGTATATACTATGAGACCAGCCAACATCTGCACCTCGTTCGTATGCGCACTTTAACCTAAATCCTGTGTACGAGATTCCTATTGTGTGGCTACTTCATGAGGTACCAGAGAGGCGTCCTGTGGAAAAGTCTGATCGTGAAGAGGAGTAGCAGATGATGTTCTATATTTTGATGACGTTCCATCTGACTTGAGTTTTGAAGACCTAGAACGTACTTTCCCTCGCTTTAGTAGTTTAGAGGGACTAGGTGAGTATAGAGTCTAGGCTAGCTTAGGTGCCAGCTTAGGGACCTCTTGAACACGTCAGGACCTGGTATGTTGTATGTATATACATGTATATAGATATTATTTAGCTATATCTAGGGGTGTTCTAACTAACAGTCTATATTCTAATAAATGTTGAATCACCGAATGTTGTCAACTACTTGTGATGTATTTATGTGTGGTTGTTCATAACTATTTTATCTGTTATTATTTGTGAATTAATTATAAATGATTCTGTCTATTAATCCAAATGTTTTCAAAAAAAAAAAATAATATACCTCAAAAATTAACTACGCTTTTAACAACGAATCAGGCTCATATGATAAATAATAGATAATAATTAGGAAGAGAAATTGGTAGCACTCGGTTTCCGGTATGATCTAGACATATTGAAAATTGGGTCGTTACAATTTGGTATCAGAGCAGTTCGTTCCCAGTAGAGCCTGGGGAGTGGACTGACTATGCTTCGTTGCATACTCTGTTGTGTGTCTCATGCGTATAGGTTATCCCAGTGATATATGTTGCATGTTTGTTTCTGTGTTTTCATTTTGGGAATGTTCACACTTGACTTGAAGTGTTAAGACTGATCACCTTAACAATGATTGTTTGGTGTGAACAGGACTACAATGGGTTCACGGAGACGAGGCGTACGGGAAGGAATTCCTAATGTTAACTACGAGATGGAACAGGAAACGTTTATGGCTACCATGAACAACGCGGCTGAAGTAGTGCGTGAATCTGCGGTAACAGCGGCTAGGGCTGTTGAACGTCTTGGAGTGAGAAATGGGAAAGATGAGAATAACTTAGGGCATCCTAAAAGACCTATGACCCTTGCGACCTTTCTGAAGGTTAATCCGCCTAAGTTCAAGGGTACACTCGTTGCGACTGACGCTGAAGGGTGCATTTTAAAGCGCGTGGCATACGACAGCATAAGAACCTACAAGTTGGTAACATTACTGCTCGCCGTACGGGTAAGAATGGAGGTAAAGTAAGGCAAGGCAATGGTAAACGAGCCCATTAGGCTTACATAAATACTGCATGTAAGCAATGCAGAAAAGAGCATGATAACAGGTCTTGCCAGTTTTGATCACCTAACTGCTATGCTTGTGGAGAACTTGGACATATTGCCAAGAATTGTCCGAAGGGATTTACTCAAAATTCAGTTAGAACCCAGCAACAAGGACGAGTATTTGCTATCACTATTGACGATGTTGTGCAATCGAACGCCCTCATTCAAGGTCAGTGTTATGTCAAGAATCGATTTCTAACTGTACTGTATGATTCGGGTGCATCGCATTCTTTATTTCTCTAACTATTGCTTACGAGTTAGGATTATATTTCTTTAAATTGAATTTTTACTTGATTGTCCATACACCTGCATCCCAAAATGCTTTGACCAGTTTAGTGTGCCTGCAAGTACCATTCGCTATTAGGAACAGGACTTTTATACACGATCTAATCTATTTACCTCTATGTGGTTTAGAAGTTATTTTAGGATTAGATTGGTTATCTAAGTATCATGCTTTCCTTGATTATTTTAAAAGAACTGCTGTTATTCCATCTGATAGTCTATGTACTAAACCATTTCTGTCCCACACCTTATATCTGAATTCTGTAATAGTTACCTTAGACGGGAGGGATTATGAGGGGTACGTTCTGTTAGTGGCTAGCTCGAATGACAGTGAACTAAGCTTAGAACGAATTCGAGTGGTGAAGGAATTTCCTGATGTTTTCTCGGATGACATACCTGAGTTTCCTCCTTAGTGAGAGATAGAATTCAGCATTAAACTAGTACCTGGAACCGGACCGATTTCCATAGCACCGTGCCGGATGTGACTACTGGAACTTGCAAAGTTGAAGAAGTAGTTGGATGAGCTACTTGGAAAGGAATTTATTCATCCTAGTGCATCATCTTGGGGAGCTCCAGTATTGCTAGTAAAGAAGAAGGACGGTGGAATCAGACTTTGCGTAGATTACCGACAGCTAAATAAAGACACTATCAAGAACAAGTATCCACTTCCACGGATAGATGATTTGATGGATCAGTTGGAAGGTGCAACTGTGTTCTCGAAGATTGATTTGCGATCGAGCTATCACTAGATTCGAGTGAAAGAATCAGATATACCGAAGACTGTATTTAGAATTTGTTATGGTCACTATGAGTATACGGTTATGTCGTTTGGACTAACTAATGCTCCTACGATTTTCATGGATTACATGAATCGCATTTTCCGTCCGTACCTTGATCAGTTTGTAGTATTTTTCATAGACGATATTCTCATCTATTCGAAGACAGAAAGAGTGCATGAAGAGCATCTAAGGACTGTATTGCAGACACTGAGGACTCGGAAGTTATATGATAAACTATCAAAGTGTGAATTCTGGACAGCGAAGGTGGATGGAATTTTTAAAGGACTATGATTTCAAATTAAGTTATCACCCAGGGAAAGCAAATGTGGTGGCAAACACTTTAAGCAGGAAGAATTTGAGTATCTCTTGGATGATGATACAGGAAGAAAAATTACTTGCAGAATTTGAGGACCTTAAGTTGTCTATGACTGAGACGTCAAGTGGAGTCCGTTTGGCCCAATTGCGTATAACACCAGATTTTAAGATTAGTATTCAGCAAGCACAAGCACAAGACTCAGAAATGATGACGATGCTGAGACGGATGAACACAGAAGAACCAGAAGCTGTGAGACAGGATCGTAGTGGCCTATAGAGGTACTAGAACAGAATTTGTGTGCCTAACTCTGGAGAATTGCGACAAAAGATTCTTTCTAAAGCTCACCAAAGTAGATTTTCTATGCATCCTGGAGTGACAAAGATATATCGAGATTTGAAACAAATGTTCTGGTGGTCGGGCTTAAAGAAAGAAGTAGCTGGTTATGTCTCAAAATGTTTAACCTGCCAGAAGATGAAGGTGGAACATCAGAAGCTGTCAGGAACCCTGCAACCCTTAGAAATACCACAATGGAAATGGGAGCAGATTACTATGGATTTTGTCACGGGATCGCCAAGGACCTCAACAGGACACGATACCATCTGGGTAATTGTGGACAGGTTGACAAAGTCAGTGCACTTCCTTCCGATTCGAGTTGACTATACTTTAGAAAGGTTGGAACGAATATATATTCAAGAAAACGTACGACTACATGGGATACCTTCGTAAATTATCTCAAATCAAGTTTCGAGGTTTACTACTAGATTTTGGGGAGATTTTCAGAAAGTGTTGGAAAGAAAATTGCACACGAGTATAGCATACCATCCTCAGATAGATGGACAATCAGAGCAGACAATCCAGACGTTAGAAGACATGTTACGATTATGTATGATAGACAACCAAAGCAGCTGGGATAAGTATTTGCTGTTGGTCGAATTTGTCTACAACAACAGTTGCGAATAAAGTTTCGGGATGGTACCATACGAAACTCTCTATGAAAGAAGATGTCGGACACCATTGTGTTGGAATGACGATGGGGAAGCTAGTGTCTTAGGTCCAAACTTAGTGTAAGAAACTATTGAGAAGATAAAGGAGATTAGTCGTAAGATCCAGACAGCACAAGGCCGTCAAAAGAGCTATGCTGATAATAGACATAGACCCTTAGAGTTTAGTGAGGGAAACCATGTCTTTCTAGAAGTAACTTCGATTACTGGAATAGGTAGAGCTCTTAAGACTAAAAAGCTTAACCCACGATACATAGAACCTTTCCAAATACTTAAAAGAGTCGGTCTAGTATCTTATCAAATAGCCCTTCCTCCTTATTTATCAAACCTTCATGATGTTTTTTTTGTCTCGCAACTTAATAAATATGTTCCCGATGAGAGTCATGTTTCACAACCAGAAATAGTACAGTTATAAAATGATTTGACATATCAAGCATCACCAGTTCAGATCGTAGAAAGAAGTGATAAGCAGCTAAGAGGCAAGACTTTTTTCTTAGTCAAAGTAGCATGGGAACCAAGAGGAGAAAAAGAGCACACTTGGGAATTAGAAGATAAGATGAGAGCTGATTACCCACATCTGTTCTCAGGTAACTGAAATTTTGAGGGCAAAATTTTCTTTTAGGAGGGTAGAATGTAACAACCCTGATTTTCGAGTACATGAGATCTTTTCTGAAAGTACGGATTTCTCCAGAAGATCAGTAAAGTGAACACCTCTGTTATATCATAAAGAATCTAAATCCTCATTATAATTATGTCATCCTTAAGTTAGAACCTCCTCTGAGGCAAGCTCGATAATGCAATCGCGAAGAACCTTGTTTTTGAACCGTATCGGTTGGCAGTTTTGATTCTGATTTTCATAAATAGTCTCTGTTTGACGAACCGGACTCGATTCATGAGAGGAGAGAGATAATAGTATAATATTATCATTATATTAGTATTAGAAATTGCTTTAATGACATTATAAGGTTACCTGGTCTGTTTTTGTTAAAAATAGAAAATCGGTTTAACCGGGTTTACGGTTTACTCGTGCAGCTTAGCACCAGCCCTCTCTGATGAATTTAGCAATGCTAAGGCCTCATTATACATGTTCTATTATCATAATAAATATGTTACTAGTGTCATTTATGCTAGTAGCTCATAAAATAATTTTTAGAGATGTTTTTACGAGTGTTCCGATACACCTAGTTTTAGTAGTTGTACACCAGAGATATTTTAATATTATTTTAATCCACCTCCAAGCCAACCAATCACAACTCACCTTACACCCCCAAGACCTCCAAGGCTGTCTCATTTCATCATTTTGGCCGAAAATAACAAGAGAGAAAAGAGAGAAACTTTCATGAACACTTAATCTTCAAAGCTTGATTTCTTCTGAACTAAAACTCAAATCAAAACTCCGATTTCACCAAAATGATCCTCTCTTATTCCTCTACATAACCATGTAACTTATCAAGGATGAAAATAAGGTGAGAAGGCTGTCTCCCTCCCATTTCAATTCGGTTTTCAAGGAAAACCATGCAAAACATGTGTTTTCTTGATGTTCTTCCTTAGGAATCATGATTAACTTGACTTGAGGGCCAAGAAATGTGAATTTCCAGCAAGTCTAAGGTGAGATATCTCTTCCCAACATACTGAGTGAGATTTGGTCAGTTGAGAGTTTTTGGATTTAAAGTTGTTCTTGATGTGATTTAGGAGGAAAAAGTGCTTAAGGACCACCTGAAAGTTTAACCAAATTAGGAGCAGCAAAACCAGGTAGGGATTGACGAATTTAATCTTGATTGATTGTGTTTGAGTTGTGTGATTATGATATGGTTTGGCTGTGCTTGAAATTGATTGTTTGTATGAGTAATTCTTGTTGAAATTTTGGTGAAAATTTGATGAAATTTGATGAAATTCAAGCTATGAATGTGTGTTCTTGAGGCTGCTGGAAAATGAAACCCTAGAGCATAAATTGAGGTTCAATTTGTGTTAAAATCATGTAGAAAATATGGGTTTTTAGTGACTGGAAATTTATTTTGAATTTCGGTAAAAATCGGTTGCTGAAAAGCCTGAAAAACAGGTAAAAACATAGAAAGAATTTGAAGAATATAAAAAGAACACGAAGAACACTTTGAGTGTGGTGAAGAACATTGAAGAACACCTTTTAGATCTTAGAAAGGGCAATGATGTAAAATTTTTGGTGTTTAAGGGGTTATATGGTAATTTCTGGAAGTTAGGGTGGTAAAAGTAGAAATATTAAAAGTTACGGGTGGTAAAAAGTGAATTTTAAAGGTTAAAAGTAAAAGGTAAGTTAATTTTCGAAAATTTAGTATTAAAATAATAAATAATAATAAAATATTAAATAATAATATTTAATTAAAAATAATATTTTAATAAAAATAATAAAATAATGCGAAAAAGGCAGTTTTCTGTAAATGCTTTAGAAAGACAACTTTAAGTGCAGAATCTCATAATTACCTTCATAAAACACTTAGGGAGTGGTAATAACATGATAGTGAGGCAAAGATAAAGAAAAGATAAAAAGTTAAAGAAAAGATAAAAACCAAAGAAAAAGTCTGTAAAATTTTAATGACAGAAAAACAGATAGAGACTAGTGAACAAACTAGGGCAACTTAGTTAGTACTTGAGTTGCGACTAGGGTTAGGTGTTATATGAAAAGTTAAACTGTTTCAGTATAGACTTGATGAACCTATACCTGGGACAGGCTAACTATTCATACCGAAATTTACATAAGCTTTAAATACATATGTTAAACAGAGAAATCAGAGCAGAATAAAGTAACACAGAGCACAGAGTAACCAAAGTAAAGTAAAGAGATACAAAGAGAAAAGAATAATATGATAAAGAGAAATGGTTTTTGCCAGGATATTGTAAAAGTGAAAGATGTAAAGTTTGTACAGTATGATTGAACAGAGAAAGAAAGAGGTACTGCATAAGAATGTGAAAATGATGATGATAATGAGAATGATGATGAATGATGATAATGAGAATGATTATGTAATGATCTGCTGCATGAAGGCAGTCAGATAGATAGTGGTACAACCACGGAACGTTTTCCAGTGTTACACAGCTATTTAGAGCTGTACCTGTAACTGATAACCTGGGATCACTTGCAGAGAATATTAATTCATACACGGCTAGAATGCCGCACCTGTAAGGCAAGGATTACTTACAGAGAATATGATTTCATACATGGCTAGAATGCCGCCACCTGTAAGGAAGAGTTTGCTTACAGAGGATATGACGCATACGTCGGTTAGTGAGAACTGTACATATGCTGACTGGAAAACCATACCCGTTTCAGCTGCTTCGGGTTACGTCGGGAGCGGGTAGAAACCGACAGATGAGCTCATTACCTGCGCTAGGGCTAGACATGCATCATACTTAGTTGCGCATTTCCTTTGTTATGATTGTGGTATGAATGTATGCTTTCCTTGTTTGTATTCCATTCTCTGCGCTTGTGTTATTTTCTTGTATTCTTCTGTTTGTGTTCTACTATCTGTTTTCTCTATCTTCTCTACTTATCTGTGTTTTCTAATTACTACTTCTTTGTATTCTGCTAATAGTCCGCTAAACAACATAGAATTAATGAACGTAAATAATAACCCTGACCCTACTAAGAACTCCCCAGTTCTTACCCCTTCTCTCTCCCTTCCCCCTTCAGATGGAAGTAAGAGTACCTTACCATAGTTCGCTGATGACCGTTTGCAAGAAGAGGATTCTGCTCTAGATAGTCTTCTGAGTCTAGGGTGAATATCGTTCTCTGATTATATGTATATACTGTGAGACTAGCCAACGTCTGCACCCCGTTCGTATGCGCACTTTAACCTAAATCCTGTGTACGAGATTCCTATTGTGTGGCTACTTCATGAGGTACCAGAGAGATGTCTTGTGAAAAAGTTTGATCGTGCAGAGGAGTAGCAGATGATGTTCTATCTTTTGATGACGTTCCACCTGACTTGAGTTTTGAAGACCTAGAACGTACTTTCCCTCGCTTTAGTAGTTTAGAGGGACTAGGTGAGTATAGAGTCTAGGCTAGCCTAGGTGCCAGCTTAGGGACCTCTTGAACAGGTCAGGACCTGGGATGTTGTATGTATATACATGTATATAGATATTATTTAGCTATATCTAGGGGTGTTCTAACTAACAGTCTATATTCTAATAAAGGCTAAATCACCAAATGTTGTCAACTACTTGTGATGTATTTATGTGTGGTTGTTTATAACTGTTTTATCTGTTATTATTTGTGAATTGATTATAAATGATTCTGTCTATTAATCCAAACGTTTTCAAAAAAAAAATAATACACCTCGCAAATTAACTACGCTTTTAACAATGAATCAGGCTCATATGATAAATAATAGATAATAATTAGGAAGACAAATTGGTAGCGCTCAGTTTCCGGTATGATCTAGACATATTGAAAATTGGGTCGTTACACGCGTGGATTGCACTTCCGCAACTCCTGGTACAAAAACCCGAGAGTTGTGCAAGATTTGTGCTGAAATTGTGTAGGGAGCACAATCCACGCGTAAGCACGCACGACGCTTACGCATGGATTGTCCCTGCTGCATCCACGCGTAAGCACGCATGACGCGTACGCGTGGATTGTCAAAAAAAAAAAATCAATCAATCCACGCTTAAGCATGCATGACGCTTATGTGTGGATTTGCACCCTGTTTTTCTCCTTTCTCCTTTCTCCTTTCTTCTTCTTTCTTCTTTTCTTCTTCTTTCTTTCTACCTTTCTTCTTCCTCTCTTGAAAAAAAAATATTTTTTAATAAATAAAAAAAAAAAAATAAAAAATATATATATAAAAATAATAATAAATAAATAAATAAATAAATTAGAACACTAAAAATTTTTTTTTTCTTTCTTTTCTTCCATTTTTTTTTATTGTATTTGCTTACTTTCATTCATTGCATTTTAATTTTGTTTTTATAGCTTGCTGTAATTTTCTTTTTTTTTTTAAGTTTCTTATTTTAATAACGGTGTTGAATTTTCCTATTCAATTGTTGAGAATTTATTGCATTATTTCGGTGCCTCTTGACTTGTTTGATATTGTTGGGTGATGAAACCTTTAAATCAATGCTTCATCTTGTATGACTCTTATGTCTTTGTGCATTGATATGACCTCATATTGTCTTTCATGACCCACTTCTTCTTATTTGAACTTGAGGCTCCATATGCTCTTCATGCTTCGATTTTACTCTTGCATCAAGTATTAGTTAATATGCCATTAGCTTATATTGTTTTCTCACTTACATGCGTAGCTAACATGTAGTGAGAACCTTACTCTTATTTGGCATTAGCCCCGGCCTACGTTCTACTTGTTTCGATATCTTTGTTGTAGGCCTAATTGTCGTTCTTCTTTCCTCCCCTTTTAGGTTGGCCACCAAGAAAGGAGAAATGAATACCTTTAAATGGGGTAACAAACAAGTCATCTGCACAATCTTTTGAAGGAACTCATCAATTGTAGTAACCCGTCCACATTGCTCTTCTTTGCATGCACCGAGGACGGTGCAATCTTCAAGTGTGGGGAGGTCGTCTGACCGATTTCCATGGGTAACAATTTCTGTTTTCAACACCAATTCTTAGCTTTCTTTGTTAGATTAGTTATTGCATTGCATGATAGGTTGCATGTTAGCTAGAATTTGTACATATTTTTACCACTTCTTCTTGTTAGGACTACTTGGTTAGGGTGATGAATTTTTTTCCAAGAAATTGTTTTTAGGGCAACCTACCAATTTGAAAACTTTTTGTTGAACTTGCTTGAAAGAATTTATTTTGGAATGTGGTTTTTGAGCTAAGAACACAAGCTTGTGTGATTTGAGCCTAATGGTGTGGTTACATCTTATAACCACTTATTTTCCCTTCTTGTGTGCATTATTTTCTTTCTATGATTGTGATCTTTGATTTGTTTGATTCTTTATGTCCATTATTTTGTGTATTTATGCATTTATATGATTGAGGCCATCATTTCATTTAGCTCACTTACCCAAATAGCCTTACTTTTTACCATCCATTGTTAGCCAATTTGAGCCTACGATTAACCCACTTGTTTTTAATGTAGCACATTACAAGCCTTTAAGAGAAAAATAATAAATGTCCTTTATTTGGATCTTTGATTAGCTTAGGCTAGAGTGTGTGTGTCATTTAAGTGTGGGAAATCTTGGAACAATTGGGTGAATAAAAGGGTAGTTTTGTATTTTTGTTGTAAATATTGGGAATTGGGTACATGCTCATGTGTAATGAATGTAAAACCTTATGCATTGATGATCTTGTATATAGAAAGAAAAATGAGAAAAAGGAAAAGAAAAAAAATAATATGGAAAAGAAAAGAAAAAAATAGAAAAAGAAAGAAAAAAAGAAAAAAAAAACAAATAAAAGGGGACAAAATGTCCCAAAGCAAAGCTCAATAAGGGTCAATGCATAAGTGTTGTGAAATGAAAAGGAAAACATGAGCATGTGAAAAAGTGAGAAAAAAAACATGGGTAGTTAGGTTAGCTTTGAAATTGTATAGGATGTCATAGGTTAGGTGGGAAGTTTAAGCTTATCAAAGATTCAAATTTCAAGCTCACTTGACCAAATATGCATCCTTACCTTGACCCTAGCCCCATTACAACCTAAAGAAAAGACCTCATGATACTTGTATGCATGCATGAAATATATGTTGATTGTTAGAAAAAAAAAAACAAATCTTAGAAAGCATGATTAGGGGAGAATTGAGAGAATCGACCCTACACACTTGAGCGACTAGAGTGCAAACACTTCCGGTGAGGGTTTGATGCTCAATTCCTTGATTCTCGGCTTTCATGAGCATTCTTCTTGCAAGTCTACTTGAACTTCATTTTGATATTTAAATTGGTAGGATTCATGAGTCGTCATGGGACCTTAGCCCTACTTGTGCATGTATGTCTTGGAGGATTGATTTATTTTTAACCAAGTAGGTAGAATTATTTTGCATTTAGTTGCATTCATGTAGATAGTTGCATATAGGTAGGGTGCATTTAGTTAGACCTCATTGAATAAATGTTGATATCCTTTGCTTTTTCTTGGTTTAAGCATGAGGACATGCTTGGTTTAAGTGTGGGAAGGTTGATAAATCCCATATTTAGGGTTTATCTTGTGTTGAATTTAGAGGGTTTTGTCAACCTTTCTCCCATTTATCCAATGAAATAGCATGATTTTGTAAATTCTCCTTTAATTGTGCTTAAGAATGGAAACATGCTTTTTAGGTCCTTAATTGTTTAATCTTGATTTACCTTTGATTCCATTAGATGCCTTGATATGTTTGTTAAGTGATTTCAGATTTAAGAGGCAAAGATTGGATCAAGGGAATGAACGAAAAGCATGTAAAAATGGAGAACTCATGAAGAAATGAAGGAATCGCAAAAGCTGTCAGGCCAACCTCTTTGTACTTAATCAATCATAACTTGAGCTACAGAGGTTCAAATGATGCGGTTCTAATTGCGTTGGAAAGCTGACATCCGGGGCTTCAAAATGATATAAGATTTTCCATAGTTGCATCGCGGATAGGGATGAGCACGCGCACGGTACGCGTGCACGTCGATGGTGGCACATGGTTCACTTAGAGCAACTCATGGCCAGCGATTTTAGAAGCCGTGTGGGCCCAATCCAACTCATTTCTAATGCTATTTAAGCCAAGGATTGAAGGGGAATTGACATACTTTACATACTTTTGATCATTAGTTTAGTTTAGGTTAGTTTTAGAGAGAGAAGCTCTAACTTCTCTCTAGAATTTGGATTAGGATTAGGTTTAGTTTAATAATTTAGATCTAGGTTTCGATTCATGCTTTCTTCTTCTTCTACCTCTCAATTCTATGTTGTTACATTCATGATTCCTCTATTCTTTTGTTGTAATTTCCTTTATGTTGTTTCTATGCTTTATTGTAGATCTACTCTTGTTCCTTCTATTTTCTTCCAATTCAATTTAAGGTAATTCATAATAATTGTGTTTCTTTTGATTATTGTTATTAATTCCTTGCAATAAGTAGTTGTTAGATTTCATTGTTGTTATCAATTTAATTTGCTTTCCTTTTATGCCTTCCAAGTTTTTGATGAAATGCTTGGTTGGATTTTAGTGTAGATTTTGTTCCTCTTGGCTTTGGTAGAGTAATTAGTGACGCTTGAGTTATCTAATTCCTTTGTTGATTGACAATTAGAAGTTGCTAATTGATTTGGATACCACTAAAGCTAGTCTTTCCTCTTGGGAGTTGGCTAGGACTTGTGGAATCAAGTTGATTCATCCACTTGACTTTCCTCCAGTGTAGAGGTTAACTAAGTGGTAGCAATGAACAATTTGTGGTCACAATTAAGGAGGATAACTAGGATAGGACTTCTAGTTCTCATATCTTGCCAAGAGCTTTTTAGTTGTTAGTTTATTTTCATTGCATTTTACATTTCTTGTCTCCTATATCAAAAATCCCCAAAGATATTTCATAACCAATAACAAAGACACTTCATTGCAATTCCTAGGGAGAACGACCCGAGGTTCAATACTTCAGTTTATAGATTTTACGAGTTTGTTACTTGTGACAAACAAATTTTTGTATGAAAGGATTAGTATTGGTTTAGAAACTATATTGCATCGAGCTTTCATTTCTAAAATTCTAAACCGTCAAAAGTCCTCTCATCAGACGTGTGCGCGTCCTTTTGCGTTTTTTTTGCTCATCGACGCGTACGCGTCATGTATGCGTGCGTGTCACTATCAGTCTTCAGCTCCCAGCATGCTCACGCGCCCCTTTCACACGTACGCGTCTTCAATGGCGTTCACTTAGTGAGCACTACGTTGGCTTAGTTAGCGCTGCCCACGCGTGCGCATCCTTTGCGCGTGCGCGTGGGTCCTCCAAGCTGCACCATCGACGCGTGCGCGTCATGCATGCGTGCGCGTCGATTGCAGAACTTTGCCTCCAAATTCCAATCTGCCTGAAAATGCTGGCTTAGTGAACATAGCGCTCTCTTTTGAAAATGAGCGCCAACCACTTCCACGCGTACGCGTCATGCACGCGTACGCGTGATTCTTCGAAAATTGTCCCTGACGCGTAAGCGTCCTGTACGCGTGCGCGTCGCAAGTGAGTATGGCGCTCTTTATTTGAATGCAACGTTATACTGCAGTGCTTCTCCTTCTCTTCATTTTCTCACCTAAAATTAACCAAACAAGCAATCAAAGTCTCACCAAAATCACAAGAATTTGCATTAATCATAATAATCACTTAATCCTTGAATAAATCTTATGATTTTGTATAAAATAAATGATGTTTGATTGAATCAAAATAATCATGAAATTCCACTCCAACCAACCACTTACTTATTCTGAAAGAAAGTGTATAAAACCTAATGAAACAAATGAAAAAAGCTTGTGAAACTAGCATAAGATGACTTGTCATCACAACACGAAACTTAAATCTTGCTTGTCCCCAAGAAAGTACTAAAACATGAGAAGAAATGAAAGAAATTAGAAAAGCATTGACGTTAGGATTTTTGCCAGTAAAGAATATCATAAAAACAGTCGCGTTGTAGATATAGTCTCTAAACCGGCAGAAATCCCTTCGTACAAATGTTTTGGTTGTCACAAGTAACAAACCTCTTTGAAATTGATAACCGAGTTTTCAAACCTCGGGTCGTCTTCTCAAGGAATTGCAGGGAGGTATGTTCTTATTATTGGTTATAAGTTTGTAAATTGGGGTTTAGGAAGTAAGGTGGGAATATGTTGAATGATAAATAAATTAAAATAATAATAATAAAATAAACTCTTGGCAAAGTATGAAGAACTGGAAGTCCTATCCTTGTCAATTGCGATGAGAATTGGGTTTTAATCCCACTTTGTTAACCTCTAACTATTAAGGTAAATCAAGTGGATTAATTAGCTTAATCCTCAGGTCCTAGTCAATTCCTATATCCTAATCCTAAATCCTAAGAGAGAGGAGAGAACCTCTCCCTCTAAAAACTACATGAAAAGTGAATTATGGAAGCGTGATATGTATGGATGCATTCTCCCACTTTATAGCCTCTAATCTGTATTTTCTGGGCCGCAAACTGGGTCAAAAACAGTCCAGAATTTGCTGGTTTCGAATTTTGCCACGCTGGATTTCCGTCACTGCGACGCGGCCACATGGATCACACGGTCACGTCGCCTAACGTCAGAGGAACTATAGCATATTATATATCAAATCGAAGCCCCGGATGTTAGCTTTCCAACGCAACTGGAACCGCGTCGTTTGGACCTCCGTAGCTAAAGTTATAGCCGTTTGAGTACAACCTATGAATGTAACTACATGCTAAGATGTTTCTACCTACTTGGTTAAAGATAAACAAATCTTTTTAAGAACAAATATGAACTGGATTTCACTAATTCAAATCATGAAAATAAAGTACAAACAGATTTGCAAGAAGAAAATAGCTCATGAAAGCGGAAAACAAGGAATTGAGCATCGAACCCTCACTGGTAGTGTATACACTCTAGTCACTCAAGTGTTTAAGGTTCGATTCTCTCAATTCTCTACTAACCTTGCTTTCTAAGGCTTACTCTTCATCTAACAATCAACATAATTCTAATGCACAAATACACATATCAAGAGGTCTTTTAAGGGTTGTAATGGGGTTAGGGTTAAGGTAGGATTGTATTTGGCCAAGTGGACTAAAATCTGAATCCTTAATTAACTTAAACTTTCCACCTAACTTAAACAATCCATGTAATCACAGTACAAAATTTAACTATCCATCAACCATGTTTTCCACATATTCATGCATTCTAATTTCAAGTACAATTCATATGCATTGTTTTCAACATTTACTTTGGGGTATTTTGTCCCCTTTTTCTTATTTGCTCTTTTTCCTCTTTTTTTTTTTCTTTTTTTCTTTTTATATATATATTTTTTTCTTTTTCTTTTGTTTTTCTCAATGCATATGATTAATTTATTGAATGCATTAATATGTCCTAAACATTTCTTTCACATTTTTAGAAAATTCTAACATACTCAATTCTCAAACCAAATATTTCCAAACCCAATTTCCCACACTTAAATCATAAGCACTCTCACTAGTCTAAGCTAACAAAGGATTCAAATTAAGGACATTATTGTTTTTCGCTTAGAGTTAATGATGTGCTAAATAAAAAGAACAAAGGGGTACAATAGGCTCAAAATTGGTTTGCAAGGGATAATGAAAGGTAAGGCCATATGGGTATGTAAGCTCAGTGAAATAAAGGCCTCAATCATGTAAATGAATGCATACATCAAACCATGGAAATATAGAATTAAGCAAGACAAAGATCACAATTTTAGAGAGAAAAACACACATCAAAAAATAAAATATTGGTTGAAAAATGTAACCAATTCAAATAGGCTAAAAAAATCTCACTGGTTTTGTGTGTTCGAGCTCTAAACCATGTTCCAGTATAATATTTCTTCAAACAAGTGTAACAAAAAATTTTATTCAAATTAGTGAAATATTATAAAAAGTTTCTTGAAAAAGAAAATATTACTTTAACCAAGTGGTAAAATATGCAAAAATCAAACAAATATGCAATCAATCATGCAAATACAACAATGAACCAAACAAATAAAATAAAAATTTTGGTGTTGAGTCAGGAAAATAACTAACCCATGGAGATCGGTATCGACCTCCCCACACTTAAAGATTGCACCATCGTCGGTGCATGCTGAGATGTGCAGGTGGACGGGTTGTTTCAACTGTTGCTTTTCTTTAAGGATTGTGCAGATGGACTTGTTTGTCTCCTTTTTAGAAGTTTCTCCTTTTTGCCGTCTTTGGTGGCCAGCCTGAAAGAAGAGGAAAAGAAGAACAGTAACTCAGAAATAAAGATAAGAAACAATTTAAAACATGGGTTGGTTAATGCCAAAGAATGAGGGTCTCAATTACATGGTAGCTACAACATGCAAGTGAGAAAACAATTGAAGCACATGGCATACCAGTGGTGCGAAAATTTGCAACAATGGAGAAGAAGGTGGGTAATGAAAGACAATGTAAATTCATGTCAATGCAAAAGGAATATCAGTAATATAAGAATTAGAATTGATTTAAATTATTTTACCCAATCCGAATAAAACAAGTCATGAAGCACCAAGAAAATACCAGAAAAGATGTAACAGTTGAATAAGAACATTTGAACACCAATAATAAATTTAGAAAAAATAAAAATATGCAATGAATGAGAGTATGCGAATAAATAAAATAAAATAAAATGAAAGTGAAAAAGAATGAGAAGCAGAGAAAGAAAGTGAGAAAGGAGAGAGAAGGGAGAAATTAGGATTAGAAGAGAAAAGATAAGAAAATTGGCACTAATCTGGATAGGTTGTGCGACGCTGTCGACGCGGTCGCGTGGGTGACGCGGTCGCGTGGTGCGCAATAAGGTCAGGTGATGCGGACGTGTGGGGCACGCGATCGCGTGACTCGATTTGTGCTAGTGGCACGAGTGCAGCCTCGCGGTCGCACAACTCTCTGTTCGAAACTCTTTTTGCCAAAATTCTGGGTGACGCGATCGCGTGGTCGACGCGATCCCGCGGATGGCCTTATTTCCAATATGACGCGGACGCATGGGCGACGTGTTCACGTGGACGGGCTTATGCTGCTAGCACAGATCCAGCCCAATTCCAGCTCAACTTTCGGCCATGCACTCTTTTGACGTCGAAATCCTGGTCACGCGGACGCGTGGGGCACACGATCGCATGGGAGGCCAGTATTCCCCTGCGACGCGGATGCGTCAGTGACGCGGTCGCGTGGGGTGATTTGTGCCATTGGCACGCCTCCAGCGCTACTCCTGCGTAACTCTTTGTTCATATTAATATTGTCTCCCATCTCCTTGCGACGCGGACGCGTCGCTGATGCGGTCGCGTCGCGTGCTCGCTTTCTTTTTTTTTTAATCTGAAAAGAAAATGCAGAATGCAGTGTTAATATGAATGTGACGTAAAACTCCAGGTTCAATATAACAAAAAAAAAATTAAATTCAAAAACAAATAAAACTAAATAAAAATGAAAAAGGACGATCATACCATGGTGGGTTGTCTCCCACCTAGCACTTTTAGTTATAGTCCTTAAGTTGGACATTTGACGAGATTCCTGCTATGGTGTCTTGTGCTTGTACTGATCCAGGAATCCCCACCAATGTTTGTATTTCCAGTAGCCTCCGGGGTCCCAAACTAAGCATGTAAAGCCCTTAAGAAGCTTCAAACAGATTCTTAGGCTCCCGGGGTGACAAATGTCAGAACAGATTCCAGGATCCCAAACTTTACTTTTACACCCGTTTTTGTCTCGATCTGCATTTTTCCAGCCGGGTGAAAGGTGATCTGAATTCTCACTGTAGCGACCAAACAGCTTCCTAGACCTATTCAGTTGAGCTTTATACCATCCTTTGCGTTTAAACTTAAAGCTTCCAACCATGATGAACCTTGCAGAACAATTTTTACCACTGGCCATCTTTCTCTTACTCTTAATGTTACAAAGAGCTCTAAGTTGACCATCCGTCTCCAGTAGCCCATATTCAAGTGGGATTAGAAAGCTATGGGATATGAATTTTTCCCACTTGAATGTTGTGAAGGATGATGGCAACTTAGGGGGAGGAGTTTTTAATGAAATTGCAAGCTCCACTCCCTTGTGCTCTTCTCTAATAATTACCACCTCTTTGCAAACTTCTTCAATTTCAACCTCTTATTCTTGGTAGCTTTCTTCCAATTCAATCTTCTCTTCATTGCTTTCCAAGGGCATGGGAGGTTGTGCTTCTTCTTCTTGAATCTCCATCTCTTGATCAACCTCTTCCAAGTCTTCAACTGTGATATGCCTTGGAGGTTGGACACCCTCCTCAGCATCAATTTCAAACGTCTTGGAAGGGGGTTCTATGATTGGACTTTCCCATGGAGGTTCTGCATCTCCTAAGTTTTCAACCACTTCTTCTTCTTCAATAATTCCGGCTTCCTCTACTTGTTCCAGTACAAAGTCATGCTCCGTACTGTTCACTGGAGTTTCTAGTATCTCCTTCATGCTACGTTCTTCATTAGATTGTCCACATGAAGCCATGGGGGTTCCTTGAGTGTCCGAACATCGGGAAGCTAATTGACTCATTATTACTTGCGCCCATTGATGAATGGTTTCCTGACATCGATCCACTATTTTCTTGAGACGATCCTTTGCCTCTTGATGCACTCGGCTTTCATAAATAGGATCATAGTGCTCTTGGATTCATGGATATGGAGATGGTGAATATTGAAGTGGTGGTTGTTGTGAGTAATTGGGTTGGAATTGGGGTGGTTCTATATATGGTTCATATGGCTCATAAGGTGGTTGGTATGGTGGTTGAGGGTTAGGGTCATATGGAGGTGAATGGTGGAAAGAGGCTTGTGAGTATGGCGGTCCCAAGTTGTGTTGAGGAGGTTCACAGGCATATGATGGTGGTTGTTGATAGTCCATTGGAGGTGGTTGTTGCCATGAGGGTTGATTAAATCCTTGTGGCTCCTCCTATCTTTGATTGTTCCAACCTTGATGCCTGTTCTCATTGTAATTTCTTCTTCCTGCAACATAATTGTAACCAGACTCATAGCCAAAGGGGTGAGAGTTCATAGTAGCAAAATAAAAATTAAAAATAAAAATAAAAACAAATTTAAATTAAAAGGTTATTTAAATTTTGAAATTTGAAATTTGAAAATTTTTAAAATTAAATTTTGAAAATTTTTAAATTTGAATTTTGAAATTTGATTTTTGAAATAAGATAAGATAAGATAAAAATTTTAAAAATAAAAATCTGAATTTTTTTTTGAAAAAAAATTAATAAAAAATATTTTTGAATTTAATGAGGAAAGAGAAAAATAATAAAATGACACCAAATTTCAAATTTTTATATCAAAACGAAGAAAACAACTAAGAACAGCTTGAAGATCAAGATGAACACTAAGAACAAATTTTTGAAAATTTTTTTTTTAATAACTAAATAAAAACAAATAACCTCTTAATTTATGGAAAAGCAAAAATAAAAACAAAAATAAAAACAAATAAACAAGCAAAAAAAATATATTTACAATAACCAATAATAAGGCACACGTTTGCAATTCCCCGGCAACGGCGCCATTTTGACGTTAGGATTTTTGCCAGTAAAGAATGTCATAAAAACAGTCGCGTTGTAGATATAGTCTCTAAACCGACAGAAATCCCTTTGTACAAACGTTTTGGTTGTCACAAGTAACAAACCCCTTTGAAATTGATAACCGAGTATTCAAACCTCGGGTCGTCTTCTCAAGGAATTGCAGGGAGGTATGTTCTTATTATTGGTTATAAGTTTGTAAATTAGGGTTTAGGAAGTAAGGTGGGAATATGTTGAATGATAAATAAATTAAAATAATAATAATAAAATAAACTCTTGGCAAAGTATGAAGAACTGGAAGTCCTATCCTTATAAATCCTAATCCTAAGAGAGAGGAGAGAACCTCTCCCTCTAAAAACTACATGAAAAGTGAATTATGGAAGCGTGATATGTATGGATGCATTCGCCCACTCTATAGCATCTAATCTGTGTTTTCTAGGCCGCAAACTGGGTCAAAAACAGTCCAGAATTCGCTGGTTTCGAATTTTGCCACGCTGGATTTCTGTCACTGCGACGCGGCCGCATGGATCACACGGTCGCGTCGCCTAACGTCAGAGGAACTATAGCATATTATATATCAAATCGAAGCCCCGGATGTTAACTTTCCAACGCAACTGGAACCGCGTCGTTTGAGCCTCTGTAGCTAAAGTTATAGCCGTTTGAGTGCAGAGAGGTCAGGCTGGACAGCTTAGCAATTTCTCCAACTTCTTGCATTCCTTCCACTTTTGCATGCTTTCTTCCCATCCTCCAAGCCATTCCTGCCTTATAATATCTGAAAACACTTAACACACATATCAAGGCATCTAATGGTAATAAGATAGGATTAATAATAAGCAAATATAAGATCAAAGAAGCATGTTTTCAATCAAAGCACATAATTAGGAAGGCAAACGTAAAACCATACAAATAGTATGAATAAGTGGGTAAAGAGTTAATAAAAACCACTCAATTGAGCACAAGATAAACCATAAAATAGTGGTTTATCAAGTATATATGTCCTTATTTAGCAGGTAATTGAATTTGGTTCATGGGGTTTTATGCAGGTGTAATTGAAGCTCTACTTTTATTAGATTTCAGGATTGAAATGTCCTTTTAAGTCACAACCAAAGTTGCTGCTGTGAACTTGATTATTTGATTGATCCTTGTTAACTTTTTCCCAGCACCTCTTTGGGTTACTAAATGCCTTGTAACTAGGTTGCTCTTGATAATGGACTTTCGGTTGATAATCCCGGATTAATCAACCCAAGTTACCAAGTTTTAAAATATTCCTTAGAACCTAATTGTCCAAGCAGATCCTAGTACAAAGAGCATCACAGGCATATGACCTAAGGTTCAAGCTATTGGTGTCTAGCCTTATTATTTGTTTCTTTCATTTTTCTTGCCAATTCTTGGCTTTTCTTTCTTTCCCAAGGATATTTGTTCATTAAGAGTTCACAAATAGCACTTAAGTTCATACTACAAGGGATCATCCTAACCTTTGTCCTTTATTAGTGAGTGATGAGTCCATATTTGATGGTATGTTTTGACTCAATTTGGATGGATTCTAGCACTTGAACTCACACTTAAGCACGCAAATAGCATACTTTTGTGTTTGATCCCTAGTTTGATCTTAAATGTGAAAACATGAAATTTTGTGCTTTAATAGAGCAATTTAATTCCACTTTTATGTCATTCAATGCCGTGATATGGTTTGTGAGTGATTTCAGGCTTCGAGGCAAGAATGGATAGCCAAAAGTGGAAGAAAGCATGTACAAGGGAGAAAACATGAAGAAAACAAGGAAAATAACACACAGCGAAGTGTGCGTGCGCACAAGTAGAAATTTCCATGTGTGCGTACGCACGCACCTGTGCGTATGCACAGGTCCATTTCCAGCCGCGTGTGCGGACGCACACATCTGTGCGTCCGCACAGGTCCCTGCACGTGATTTCATTAATGAGGCATGTGCTTCATGATTTCTGAGGCCCTTGGCTCATTTTTGGAAGGCTAGAATGCTATTTTGGAGTGCTATATAAAGGAGACTTCAACACTTATCAAAGAGGGGGGCATTAGAGGAATTTTTTTACAAAGTTTTCATAGTAATTAGCAGTAGGAGTAGTGTAGAGTAGATAGCTCTCATAGGGTTTATCAATTTCCATTGTAGCATTTTCTAGCAAGCTTTGATTTTGATTTTACTTTCTCAATTATAAGTACTCTCAATTTCCTCTTTAATTCAAGCACTTTTACTTTCAATTTCTCTTGGTTCAAGTCACTTTGTTCATATTGCAATTTTGTGTTTCTTGAAGTTTTGATTAATGAATTTTACATTTCATGCTTCCTTTATGTTTGATTGCTTATTTATGTTTGGTTTTGTTGATAGTTGGTTATAGTTTTACATTTTACTTTGCAAATTCTCCATGTTTTACTTTTATGCACACAAGGTGTTTGTGAAAATGCCAACTCTAGATTTTGAGTAGATTTTCCCACCTTGGCTTGTGGTTTGAGTTCCTTGGATACTAGAGTCATAATGTCCGACATTTAATGGTAATTCTTGGATAGTTAATTGGCTCTTGTTTCCATTGACACTAGCCTTTTATCAACTAGTTTGGTAAGTTAGTTAGGACTTATGGATTAAGGTCAATTATGCTTGCTTGACTTACTCCTCGATGGTTGGGGTTGACTACGTGAGATTGACTCATGATAATTACCATAGTTGTGGTTATGGCCATGATAGGATTCCATGGATACTCACTCCCAAGTCAAGGTTCTTTTATTGCGTTTATAGCATTTTCACTAGTTTTGATCTCACTTCCCTTTAATTGCATTAATTACAATTTTGATCATTGCTTAGTTCTTTTAATCTTTTGTTCTTTGATTTCAAAACCCTTTCTCCCTCTTCATAACCGGAAGAAGTAACATTTCATTTGCATTCCTAGGGAGAACAACCCGAGGTTTAATTACTCTCAGTTATATTTTGTTTTGAATTGAATTATTTGATTTGGGGAATTACTTGTTGGTCTAGGCTATACTTTCAACGACGGGATTCTATTTGGAGAAAATCTAGACTAACAATAGTTTCTTCTCCTCGTCATATTTGGCGCCGTTGCCGGGGATTGCAAATGGTGTTATATCTTTTGGTTGTTGTGAATATGTTCATAGTGTACATAGCTCTTTTTGGTTGTTTGGTTGTTTTTGTTAGTAGATTTTTGTTTATATTTTCTTAATGACTTTTTCACACCATGCCACAATGCACCCAATAGAACCCAAACGCTTACCTATATGGTCAACAACCTTATACACCATCACCTCACTATATACAAGACCCTTATCCCCATGAGTTTGATTATCAACCTTCATCACCTTAATCCTCATCTTCATATATGGATCAAGCCACACAAGAAGTACTTTTCATGCTCATTCAAGAAAAATAAGAGTTCAGGAAGAAGCAAGAGCAAGTCATGTCCACTGTAAGCAAGGCTTTGGGTCATTTAGCTTCATTGCGTTCATGCCACAAGTAAGAAACTCTAGTGGATGAATGTGTGGAACCAAGTAAAAAGTGTGGAGTGAAAGAAGAATTGCAAGATCAAGGAGAAGATGTCAAGTCACCACATGAAGTGCAAAAGGAGATAAATGAAGAGTGGATAGGAATTGATCAAGAGGATTCCATCATTCAAAATTTTTTGTCCAACTTGGGTAATTCCTTCTATGACCTTCATGAACCTCTATGATTAGATTTGGAAGGAGATGTTGATGTGGAATTCACACAACCTCCAATATTTGACTTGAGTGATGATAAAGAAGATTCAAAAGAGGTTGAGGAAGATATTAGTTGCCAAGAAGTGAAGATAGTTGTGCAAGAACGAATTGAGCGGGTGAAGACTTCTCTAACAAGATTTCTAGGCCTACATCAATATGCCACTATAGAAACGGATGGCCAACTTTGGACCTTTCTTGGAGTAGTGGATGGTGAAAAGAAGAATGTTGATTGGCAAAGAAAAGGAAAGTTCATCAAAGGAGCCAACTCAACATTTGGAGCTCAATTTTGGTGCATAAATCACTTTAATGTATTCCGAGGAGTGCACAAGCATGTCAATGGTGATAGAGGAACTCAAGTATGGGATCCGAGCATTAATTTCAAGAATCAATACTTAAGGATCCTAGTTGCTAGCTTGAAGTCTCTTATAAGTTTGACGCAACTTAATTGGGACCCCAGAGGTCGAGTTAATAGCAAACTTGGTTAGAGATTCAAGGAGGAGTGGAAGCATAAGTGACGTCGGGTTTTCTACCAGTAAAGAAATTCATAGAAACGGTTGCGTTGTAGATATATTTTCTAAACCGGCAAAAATCCCTTCGTACAAACGTGTTGGGTATCACAAGTAACAAACCCCTTAAAAATTGTTAACCGAGTATTCAAACCTCGGGTCGTCTTCTCAAGGAACTGTGAGGAAGTATATTCTTATTATTGGCTATAAAGGTTGTAATCGGGGTTTAGAAGGTGAGAAGCAAGTAATTTAAATGACGAGTGAATTAAATGGCAATTAAGAATAAATAACAACTGTAAAGCAACTTTTAGCAAGGTAGATAAATTAGAGGTCCAACTTAGTTATCTCTCTCAACAATAATGAAAGTTGAATCTAAACTCCACTTGGTCAACCTTTACCAGGGCAAAGGAAAGTCAAGGGACTAATTAAATTGACTTTTGAATCCTAATTATTTTCTCAGAAAAGGTTGGGATTATTTAAGTTCAACTCAATTAGCAAGATCACGATTATCAATTGTGTTGAGTTTAATAACTGTTGAGTTACTAAATTCTTAATCAGAACCAAAAGGGGAAAAGTAAAATTGCTGGAATAATAATAAAAATATCCTTAGATAGGAAGCAATGGTAACTTAAATCAAAGAGAACAATCATGAACTGAAAATACCTCAAATATCATTAATTCAAATAATAGTCTGTAACATGAGAGAATTCATAAATCAAATTATAATAATAAATTCAAATGTTGAAATAAATAAATAGAAGTAAAATTGAAATAAAAGAACATTAAACTTGGGATCCAGAGTTACTCTTAAAACAAGAAGAAATCCTAAATCCTAAAAGGGAGAGAGAGAAGATCTCCCTCTCAACTAAATATAAATCATTGAAAGGTAAAAATATGCGAGCTCCCTTTGAATGGAAGCATTTCCACACTTTATAACCTCTGGTCTATGCTGTCTGTACTTGGATCTGGGCCAAAAAGGGCTTCAGAATTTGCTGGGGGCGTATTCTGTAATTTCTGGTGCGAGGCCTCTGTCACGCGTCCGCGTGGGTCACGCGGTCGCGTCATTTGGGGCTTTTCCTTGCCACGCGGTCACGTCAGTCATGCAACCGCGTCATATGCGTTCTGCTTAAGGCACGCGGTCGCGTCAGTCATGCGGCCGCGTGGATACCAGTTCCTTTAAAGCTCGTTTTGCTTTCTCCTTCCATTGTTGTATGTTTCCTTTTCCATCCTTTAAGTCATTCTGCCTTTAGAAAATCTGAAACTACTCAATACATTAATCACGGCATCGAATGGAAATACTTACTTTCTATAACTTTGTTTTTCATCTAACCAATCAACAATTATAGAATATAGTCATACCAAAAAGTCATGAGGTCTTAATTAAGGTTGTAATGGGGCCAAGGTAAAGGTAAGGATTTATGTATATGGTTAAGTGAGCTAATAAGTGAATCCTTAATTAGACTAAGATCTCACCTAACATACATATTTAGTAAAATAAAATCTCTTTACCTATTTTCCCATATTTCCCACTTATTGTTGCATGCTCATGTTTCACTTTTTATTTTTATTCCATGTGCATTGTTTTCATTTGGGAATTTCTTTTGTATCCCCTTTTATTTAAATGCTGAAAAAAAATAACTCTTCTTTTTTTTTTTTGCACATGATAATTGAATCACTTAGATTTTCTCATGAGTATGCTTCCCAAATTTTATTTTATTCCCTTTTACTTCTCTACCCTTTTGTTTCTATTATCCATGTTCCCAAAAGGTTTCCCACATTTAACTCTATTCATAATTTTTTTATCTTAAGCTAACTAAGGATTCACTTGGGATTTTCCTTTGTTTTTCTTCTTAAGGCTAGTAATTTGGCTAAATAGAATAAAGGGGTTTTAAAAGGCTCAAGGGGGTTAACAAGGGTGATGTAAAAGGTAGGTTGATTTGGGGTGAGTGAGCTAAAATCAAATGATGGCCTCAATCATTCTCTTGGTATGTATCTATTCTATATTCTATAATTGGACATATAGATTAAAGCAAAGGAAAGAACATCAGAATAAAAAGAAATGTAACACACAGAAAAGAAATTATGGTTTGAATGCAACCATACAATTTAAGCTCAAGACTCACAGGCTGTATGTTCTCTAACTCAAACATCATATATTAATTATATATATTGTATGCAGGTTTAGTTAAAAATTCCCATTATTCTCTTGAAAAAATTATTTAGGGTAGCTTTTAAAGTTTTAATGTTCCTCCTTGATGAAATGTTGTCAACTAACATGTAATGCTATATATACAAGGTGTGGGTTGTTTTGATTCTGTTAAAATTTCTAGTTTACTTCCTTTTTATATTTTTCTAATTAAACTTTACTATCTTATGCTAAAAAGGGTAAACTATACTAATTAATCCACTAATAAATCAGAATTGCAAACTAAACTAAATGACTAAAATAAACTAAATGGCTAAAGTATGAACTAAAGATGCAAAATGCAGCACATAGAGTAAAATACACAAGTAGCAATGTATAAGTACTCAGAAAATAACAATAAAAGAAAAAGAGAAAAATCCAGAAAAATATCCAAAATAAAAGAAAAAGTATGTAGTGGTTCACCAAAATAAACGCCAGAGATGGCGACCTCCCCACACTTAAAATGAAGCATCATCCTCGATGCTCAATCAAGCTGGGTGTGAAGGAGTGTCATCACTGGTAGGGATGGTAGCTGGGGTCTCTGTGGCGGTGGTGGGCTGGGAGTCTGGCTGCTGTGGAGGTGGGACGGACTGGAGCGGGATCTCCGGATCTGCAGCCTCTATCTGGGGTATAACCTCCTGATGCGGGGCAGCCTGCTCTGTGGCTGCCTGCTGATGAGTCTCTGCCTGGGAATGAGGCTCCTCCTCCTGCTCATCCTCCTCCTCGTGCTCATCCTCTGATGGCTCTGAAGGGGTGTCGGGCTCGGAGGGGATGTCGGCGCCCTGTCTAATCATCAGGTTCAGATGGGAATAGCGTCGCCTGCTGCGGCGCTCTAATCTCTCATACCGGTGCCTGTTACGGCGCTCCATCTGATCAAGCTGGCGGAATAGACGGTGCACGAGGCGATAGACTGGCTCAGAGGCGGGTGGAGGTGCAGTGGTGGCAGTAGGGGCAGCTGGGGCAGCTGTGGATGAAGAGGTTCCAGCAGACGGAGGGGCTGTCTCGTCAGTAGCAGTGACAGGTGGTGGTCTGTAGCCCAAGGCAAGGAAGTTCCTGCTGTGCGGGATGATCTTCCTGCAGTCCGCTGCTGGTGGTCGCTCATTGGCATCCTCCCAAGGCACATCAGCCTAACGGCCTAGCCGTGTAACCAGGTAAGGAAAGGGGAGGGTGCCTCAGACGTGGGCCCTGGCCATATAATGCCGGATAAAACGAGGCAGATAAATGTCCTTACCCTCCAGCACACACCAAAGGAGGGTGATCATGGTAGCCGGAATCTCCGTCTCGTGAGTACTCGGCATCACAAAATTACTCAAGATCTGATGCCATAGCCGAGCCTCATCATTTAAGTGCACTTTCTTGATCCCTCTAGGCATAGTGGTGTTCTGACCCATCTCCCAAGGAACAGCAGGGTCGAGAGCAATCCGTGCCTTCACAGCATCCCAATCAAACTGCATCTGGCCCATGTCCTCCTCAGCCTGTGCATAACCATCTGGCTGAGCGGACTTGGCTGGGAGCTGGAGAATGGTCTCTATGGCCTCCTCAGTGACCAGAATTTGCTTTCCCCTCAGGTTCACTGCATCAAGGGTAGTAAGGTAGTAGTTGCAATAGAATTCCCTGACCCAAGATGCATTGACCTCTGTCAGTGGTCTCTCTAGAAAGAACCAGCCCCTTTGCTTGATTTGCTTAGTAGTGTATTGCTGGAGGGCTTCTGGAATCTTCAAGGTACGTTCCAGGTATAGATTTCTGGAGTCTGCAAAAGTCGGGTACTTTAGCTCACAGTACCGGTTTGCAAATTTTATAAGATCAGTCGAAGGGAGCAGCTGGTCAGCTTTTTCTTGCTGTGTGAAGTTCTTCTCCCGCCATGATGAATCGTGCATTAGAGTAATGATGGACTGGGAGGAATCTCCTCTCTTGCGCTTGCTAGTGGCCTTGCCTTTGCCTTTCCTTTGTGAGGCAGACATCCTAAAAAACAGAAAACCAGGAATGGATAAAAAAATAGGAAAGCAAATAGACAATTAAACAAAGGGAACTCAAAGCGGTAAGGGAGAAATAAAATAAGGAAAATGAGTAATTGGAATGGGATTGAATTAATGTTAAATGGAAAGAAAATAAGCAATATGCCTAGGTTAGAAAGTTAGAGGAAAGTGAAAATAATCAGAAAAGGGATCAAAAGGGTTAGAATGGTTAAGATTTGAAAAAGAAATTAGGAAATTAAAATCAGTGAGTTAGTAAAGTGCGGGTTAAAGTAAGTGGCATAGAGAAAAAACCATATAACAAGGATTCACAGGTAAGAATAGAAGTACTCATAATTGAACAAGCAGTTTATGAACCAGAAAATCAAAAAGGATTAGAAAGTCTGTCATAGCATTCATGTAATGGTTTGGGTAAAGCAGAGTAAAACATATTTCAGAAATGCCAAACCAAAACATGAATGAAAACAATTTTTAAAAAAATTTTGGGCAGTATTCCGGCTAAAATTGGATTATCCCAGAAAATAAACAGCAATCATATCAGTTCATATGAATTAAAAGAAAGCAATCTGCATGTACAAAGATATAAAATAAACATAAAAACTCAATGTAAACAGCAGCAACATACAAGAAAGCAGCGTATGAATCATGAATATAGCAGCAACAAGTAAGAACAGTGCAAGTAAACAGGCCTAGATCCACTAACCACAGCCTAAGCTACCTAACAAACTAAAAATCCACTACAACATGCAAGTCTAGCTATCCTAATCATGAACATAAACGGAATAAAAAATACAGAAAAGTGACGAACGGATAAAAAGGTTGTGTGTTGCGGAACCTGGTAAGCGGAAGGGGTGGAACAAGGAAGAAGGTGGCTGCAGCGGCGTCCGGCGCGGTGGTGGTGCAGGGTGATGCGGTGGTGGCTGAGGGGGCAGTGGCGGCGAGGGTTTTGGGTTGGTGATAGAAGAAGGGGGGGTGGTTGGGTGGCGGAGAGGGAGGGGGCGCGGCTGGGTGGCGGTGGTCGCGGAGGCAGTGGCGGAGAGGGGAGAAGAGGA
>NC_029791.2:52765870-52775395 GCF_000816755.2 Arachis ipaensis
GCTCACGACTGATAGGGTTCGCGGGCTGGGGGGGTTATATTTTCGAATTCACGCGGCCGCGTGGGGCACGCGGTCGCGTGGTTGGGACGAGAATGGGAGTGACGCGATCGCGTGGGGTGCGCGATCGCATGAGAGGGGAGAAAGAAGGATGACGCGATCGCATGGGTCGCGCGATCGCGTCGCTGGAAGTTGTGCTGAACGCACGACTCCAGTTCCATTTTAGCGCAACTCTCTGTCTCTTTTTGGGGTGATGTGCAATCCATGCGACGCGATTGCGTCGCTCACGCGGTTGCGTGGGATTGGTATTGGGTAAGTGACGCGATCGCATGGGGCATGCGATCGCGTGGGCTAATTTGTGAGAAACGCACAAGGGCCGCACGATTCCAACCCAACTTTCTGTTCGTTGGATCCTTACGCCGATATATATATCACGCGGTCGCATGGGTGGTGTTTTTCGCGATATGACGCGATCGCATGGGGCATGCGGTCGCGTCGTGCAACCCCTTTTTTTTTTTAAACTAAAAAATGTAGGATGCAGTGATGGACATGAATGCTATGCATGATTCCAGGTTTAATAAATTAAAATGAAAAAGGAAAAATGAAAGCAATTAACAAGAAATAAGTTGAAAAAGAGGCGACCATACCATGGTGGGTTGTCTCCCACCTAGCACTTTTAGTTAAAGTCCTTAAGTTGGACATTGGAAGAGTATTCTGTTATGGTGGCTTGTGTTTAAATTCGTCCAAAAATTTCCACCAGTGCTTGGAATGCCAATAGTCTCCGGGGTCCCAAACTAGGCATGTAAAGCTTTTGCGTAGCTTTAAACAAATTTTTAGGCTCCTGGGGTAACAAATATCAGAATAAACCTCAGGATTCTAAGCCTTGCGTTTAAATCCGCCTCCGTCTTGGTCTACATGTCTCCATCCGGGCGGCTTAAAAAGTAGAATCTCACCGTGGTGACCAGACGTTCTCTGTGATCCATGCAATTGAGCATGATACCAATCCGTGTACTTCGAGGTGAAGCGTGGAACCTTATTGAACCTGGTGCACCAGCTCTGAATACGAGCCATTTCACTCTTACTCTTAAAGCCGCAGAGAGCTCTAAGCTGGCCATCTGTTTCAAGCAAACCATATTCAAGTGAATAAGTAAAATTATAAGTTAAGGATTGTACCCACTTGAAGCTTGTATTGGGTGGTAATGGCCTTGGGATAGGTGTTTTTGGTGGTTCTACAAGTTCCGTTTCCTTGTGTTCTTCTGTGAATTCTTCCACTTCCTTGCAAAGATCTTCAATTGTATCTGTATCTTGGTTAAAGTCTTCTATGTCTTCCTCATCACTCGAGTCATAGATTGGAGGTTGAGAGAAATCTACCTCCACATCACCTTCATATTCACTTGGGGAAGATTCTTCGATCTCAGAGAATTCACTTGCGGACGCAAGTTCATCACTAGGAGAACTAGACTTGTGACGATCATCATTAAGGAAATTTGCTTCTTGGATTATTCCGTCTGATTCTTCATAAACGACTTGCCTTGGAGATTGTACGGTATCCTCCTTAGCATCAACTGTGGCATCTTGGACGGAGTTTTCCTCGATTCTGGATTCCCAAGGAAGTTCAGCATCGCCTAGATCTTCAACCAACTCTTCCTCTTGAACAATGACAGCTTCTTCCACTTGTTCTAGTACGAATTCATTCTCTGTCTTGTCCACTGGAGTCTCTAATATTTCTTTCATGCTATGCTCTTCGTCGGGTTGTCCACATGGAGCTGTGGTTGATCTTTGTATATTTGAGCGCCTGGTGGCCCATTGAATTAGTGCTTGCTCCAGTTGTTGAACGGTTGTTTGAAATTTAATTACTGTTTCTTTCAGGCGATCCTTTGCTTCGCGGTTTGCCAGACTTGGACATGATACAAAGGAAGGTGGTGATGATTGGGAATGATTGGATTGGTTTTGGGGTAAGGAAGGATCATATGATGGCGAATGGTCAAGAAAAGCTTGTGAGTGTGGTGGTTCGAGGTTATGTTGAAAGGATGGTTCATATGCACGGGGTGGGGCTTGTTGGTAGTTAGAAGGTTGTCCACCATGTCTTTCAGCCGGGTATGCACGGTAGAATGGTCTCTGTCCAGGATATCTCGGAGGGTGTTGCTGCCAGAAGGGTTGATTAGATCCTCTTGGTTCCATCCATCCTTGATTGGTCTGACCTTGATGCACATTCCTTCTATAACTTCTATTTCCTTTAATAATATTAGAACCAAACTCAAAGCGAGAGGGGTGAGAGTTCATAGTAGCAAATGAAGAGAAAAAGGAAAAATAAAAATAAATAAACATGAAAAAGGAAAATATTTACAGTAACCAATAATAAGGAACACGTTAGCAGTTCCCCGGCAACGGCGCCATTTTGACGTCGGGTTTTCTACCAGTAAAGAAATTCATAGAAACGGTTGCGTTGTAGATATAGTTTCTAAACCGGCAAAAATGCCTTCATACAAACGTGTTGGGTGTCACAAGTAACAAACCCCTTAAAAATTGTTAACCGAGTATTCAAACCTCGGGTCGTCTTCTCAAGGAACTGCGAGGAAGTATGTTCTTATTATTGGCTATAAAGGTTGTAATCGGGGTTTAGAAGGTGAGAAGCAAGTAATTTAAATGACAAGTGAATTAAATGGCAATTAAGAATAAATAACAACTGTAAAGCAACTTTTAGCAAGGTAGAGAAATTAGAGGTCCAACTTAGTTATCTCTCTCAACAATAATGAAAGTTGAATCTAATCTCCACTTGGTCAACCTTTACCAGGGCAAAGGAAAGTCAAGGGACTAATTAAATTGACTTTTGAATCCTAATTATTTCCTCAGAAAAGGTTGGGATTATTTAAGTTCAACTCAATTAGCAAGATCACGATTATCAATTGTGTTGAGTTTAATAACTGTTGAGTTACTAAATTCTTAACCAGAACCAAAAGGGGAAAAGTAAAATTGCTGGAATAATAATAAAAATATCCTTAGATAGGAAGCAATGGTAACTTAAATCAAAGAGAACAATCATGAACTGAAAATACCTCAAATATCATTAATTCAAATAACAGTCTGTAACATGAGAGAATTCATAAATCAAATTATAATAATCAATTCAAATGTTGAAATAAATAAATAGAAGTAAAATTGAAATAAAAGAACATTAAACCCGGGATCCAGAGTTACTCTTAAAACAAGAAGAAATCCTAAATCCTAAAAGGGAGAGAGAGAAGATCTCCCTCTCAACTAAATCTAAATCATTGAAAGGTAAAAATATGCGAGCTCCCTTTGAATGGAAGCATTCCCACACTTTATAACCTCTGGTCTATGCTGTCTGTACTTGGATCTAGGCCAAAAAGGGCTTCAGAATTCGCTGGGGGCGTATTCTGTAATTTCTGGTGCGAGGCCTCTGTCATGCGTCCGCGTGGGTCACGCGGTCGCGTCATTCGGGGCTTTTCCTTGCCACGCGGTCGCATCAGTCATGCGACCGCGTCATATGCGTTCTGCTTAAGGCGCGCGGTCGCGTCAGTCATGCGGCCGCGTCGCTGCTGATTCGTGCTTGGCACGCGATCGCGTCATCCATGCGATCGCGTGGATACCAGTTCCTTTAAAGCTCGTTTTGCTTTCTCCTTCCATTGTTGTATGTTTCCTTTTCCATCCTTTAAGTCATTCTGCCTTTAGAAAATCTGAAACTACTCAATACACTAATCACGGCATCGAATGGAAATAAAGGTAATTAAAATAATTAATTTTTAAAGCTTAGGAAACATGTTTTTCACAACATGACATAATAAGGAAGGGAGAGTAAAACCATGCAATTAATGTGAATAAGTAGGTGAAGAGTTGAATAAATCACTCTAATTAAGCACAAAAGAACTCATGAAATATGTGTTTATCAATAAGCCGCCCTAGCAAGGATCTCCTGACCAAGTCCAACTTAGGACTATAAACCAAAGTGCTAGGTGGGAGACACCCCACCATGGTAATATCCTTCTAACCCTCTCTCTTTTAGCCTTTATTTCATGAATAATTGGTTAGTTTGCTTGGTTGATTGGTTTTATTTTGATGTTTGGTTAGCAATTTTGGTAAAATAAAGTATTTTTGGGAGTTTTGGGGCTTGAAAATCTGTTTGAGATGTCAAGTTTGATGCCTTAGAACCAAAATTTTTGTTGCAGGAACAGAGACCTGTGCGTCCGCACAAACCTGTGCGTGCGCACAGCGCCCCTGTTTTCCCATCCCTATGCGTCTGCACAGCAGTATGCGCACGCACGCCCCCAAGAGCCCTCTCTGCCCGTAGCACACGCATGGCTTGTGCGTGTGCACACCACTTCCTTTTCCCTCCTATGTGTCCACACACTGTAACAACCCTGATTTTCGAGTACATGAGATCTTTTCTGAAAGTACGGATTTCTCCGGAAGATCAGTAAAGGGAACACCTCTGCTATATCATCAAGCATCTCAATCCTCATTATCATTATGTCATCTTTAAGCTAGAACCTCCTTTGAGGCAAGCTCGATAATGCAATCGCGAAGAACCTAGTTTTTGAACCGTATCGGTTGGCAGTTTTGATTTTGATTTTCGTAAATAGTCTCTGTTTGACGAACCGAACTCGATTCATGAGAGGAGAGAGATAATAGTATAATATTATCATTATATTAGTATTATAACAGGCTTGAATGATATTATAAGGTTACCTGGTCTGTTTTTCTTAAAAATAGAAAATCGGTTTAACCGGGTTTACGGTTTACTGGTGCAGCTTAGCACCAACACTCTCTGATGAATTTAGCAATACCAAGGCCTCATTATACATGTTCTATTATCATAATAAATATGTTACTAGTGTCATTTATGATAATGAACCTATACTTGGGACAGACTAACTATTCATACCGAAATTTACATAAGCTTTAAATACATACGTTAAATAGAGAAATTAGAGCAGAGTAGAGAGATACAGAGAAAAGAGAAACCAGAACAGAGTAAAGAGATATAAAGAGAAGAGTATAAGAATAAAGAGTTAAGCCTTGTAGCATGATGTTCGGTTGGATGTTCATCTGCTGCTTTTCCATTGGCCCTAGAGGTCCTGTAGGTCCAAGTTCACCTACAGTGAGTTGTTATTCCTGTAGGCCGAAGTTCACCTGCAGTGAATATCAATTGTGTATCTCAAGGTGTTGCTCCTGTAGGCCGAAGTTTACCTACA
The DNA here is from genome assembly GCF_000816755.2 of Arachis ipaensis. Lineage (NCBI taxonomy): Eukaryota > Viridiplantae > Streptophyta > Magnoliopsida > Fabales > Fabaceae > Arachis > Arachis ipaensis. The sequence continues at coordinate 52,771,081 of NC_029791.2, forward strand.
GAGAGTTGTGATACCTGTAAGCCGAAGTTCACTTACAGGGGCGCTATTTCTGTAAGCCGAAGTTCACTTACAGAGGTGTTATTTCTGTAGGCCCAAGAGATGTGTTTATTCATTTGTTGCGTTAAGGCAACTCCAGATATACATGTATGATCATCTGCTACAGTGAGGCAGTCAGATACATAATGGTGTGATCACTGAGAAACGCTTTCCTACGGTACAGATCCATATTTTATTTCTGTAAGGCAGTGGGGTTATTTCCTGCTACAGAAGTACCGTGACCACCTGTTCCATTTCTGTAGTGGCAGAGGGGTTATTTCCTGTATACAGAAGGTGTGTCGGCATACATCCCTGCAGTGGCAGATGTGTTATTTCCTGCGTGCAGTGGACCCTGTGGTGGCAGACGGGTTATTTCCTGTACACAGGGTTATAGCCAATAGGAAAGCCTTATCCAGACAGAGGTTGCTGGATAATGTCGGGAGCGGGTTAGTAACCGACAGATGAGCTCATTACCTGCACTAGGACTAGACATGCATCATTCTTGTCTGCGCATCATTCTCTGTTGCATTCCTTTCTGTGTGTGGTTTATTTCTTTATGTTTGTCTGCTTGCACACTATTTATGTGTTTTATTGTATTCTTTTGTTTGTGTTCTACTTTCTATTGCCTCTACTTTCTCTTTCTATCTTTATCTTCTGTTTACTGCTTCGCTGTATTATGTTATTTGCTTGCTAATCGACCCCAAGTAAATGAACGTAACTAATAACCCCGACCCTACTAAGAACTCCCCAGTTCTTACCCCTTCTCTCTCCCTTTCCCCTTTAGATGGAAGTAAGAGTTTCTTTCCGTAGTTCGCTGACGATTATACGCAAAAAGGGATTCCGCTCTAGGCAGTCTTCTGAGTCTAGGGTGAATATCGTTCTCTGATTATATGTATAACTGTGAGACCAGCCAACGTCTGCACCCCCGTTCGTATGCGCACTTTAACCTAAATCCGGTGTACGAGATTCCTATTGTGTAGCTACTTTATGAGGTACCAGAGAGACGTCCTGTGGAAAAGTCTTATCGTGCAGAGGAGTAGCAGATGATGTTCTATCTTCTGATGACGTTTCACCTGACTTGAGTTGTGAAGACCTAGAACGTACTTTCCCTCGCTTTAGTAGTTTAGAGGGACTAGGTGAGTATAGAGTCTAGGCTAGCCTAGGTGCCAGCTTAGAGACCTTTGAATAGGTCAGGACCTGGGAAGTTGTATGTATGTATATGTATATAGTTATTATCTAGCTATATTTAAGGGTGTTCTAACTAAAGGTCTATACAGTGGACTGACTATGCTTCATTGCATACTCTGTTGTGTGTCTCATGCGTATAGGATATCCCAGTGATATATGCTGCATGATTGTCTCTGTGTTTTCATTTTGGGAATGTTCACACTTGACTTGAAGTGTTAAGACTGATCACCTTAACAATGATTGTTTGGTGTGAACAAGACTATAATGGGTTCACGGAGATGAGGCGTACGAGAAGGAATTCCTAATGTTAACTACGAGAGGGAATAGGAAACGTTTATGGCTACCATGAACAACGTGTCTGAAGTAGTGCGTGAAGCTGCTGTAGCAGCGGCAAGGGCTGTTGAACGTCTCGGAGTGAGAATGGAAACGAGAATGAATATGGAGAAGATAATGGGAATGATGAGAACAACTTAGGGCATCTTGAAAGACCTATGACCCTTGCGACATTTCTGAAGGTTAATCCGCCTATGTTCAAGGGTACACTCGTTGCGATTGACACTGATAATTGGTTTCGAGGTATTGAACAATCACTGAGAGCGCAACTTGTTCCGGAAGGACAACACGTGGAGTTTGCTACTTATATGCTCGAAGGAGAAGCTGGGTACTGGTGGCAGGGGATACAGCGACTGCTACAACAGAATGAAAATGACATTCTTTAGGATATCTTTAGAGACGAATTTTATAAAAAGTATTTTCTGGGAGCAGCACGAGATGCTAAGGAGATGGAGCTTATGCAGTTGAAACAATGGGATATGACTATTGCTAAGTATGCTCGTAAGTCCGATGACTTGTGCCGTTTCTCCAAGATTTGTCAAGGGAACCCAGAAGACTTTGAGGAATGAAAGTGTTTTAAGATTGAAGGAGGACTCCGAGAAGAACTGATGAATTATGTTGTTTCGCTAGAGATACGAAATTTTGCTGAACTAGTGAATAAAAGTAAACTATTGGAAGAATGTTCAAAGAAGGTGGCGATAGCTTGAGCAGGTCGTAGGAAGGGTTCACAAAGAGACTTTGTTCAAAATTTAGCCCCTCAAGGTCGCAACTTTAAAGCCATTGGTCAATTCCAGTGTTGGAATGGAAACCACCGAGATGTCAGCCTTCTAACTCGCAATAATCGTAGTGACAATAACCGTGACATTGAACAAGGACATGAGAGTCAACCTCACCAAGCTCAAAGTGGTGTAGTATGCCCAACTTGTGGAAAGCATCATGGTAGTAGGCTTTGTCGGTTCAGAACAGGTTTATGTTACTACTGTAATAAGGAAGGACATCGGGTAAGAGACTGTCGAAAAAGAATGGTAGATGAGTCCGTTGGCAATACTATAAAGTTTGGATTTATCGCTCGAGGTAAAGTAAGGCAAGGCAATGGTAAACGAGCCCGTCAGGCTTACATAAACCCTGCATGTAAGCAATGCGGAAAAGAGCATAGTAACAGGTCTTGCCAGTTTGGATCACCTAACTGCTATGCTTGTGGAGAACTTGGACACGTTGCCAAGGAGTGTCCAAAGGGATTTACTCAAAATTCAGTTAGAACCCAACAACAAGGACGAGTGTTTGCTATCACTATTGATGATGTTGTGCAATCGAACGCCCTCATTCAAGGTCAGGTTATGTCAAGAACCAATTTCTAACTGTACTGTATGATTCGGGTGCATCGCATTCTTTATTTCTTTAACTATTGCTCACGAGTTAGGATTATATTTCTTTAAATTGAATTTTTACTTGATTGTCCATACACCTGCATCCCAAAATGCTTTGACCAGTTTAGTGTGCCTGCAAGTACCATTCGCTATTAGGAACAGGACTTTTATACACTATCTAATCTGTTTGCCTCCATATGGTTTAGAAGTTATTTTAGGATTAGATTGGTTATCTAATTATCATATTTTTCTTGATTATTTTAAAAGAACTGTTGTTATTCCATCTGATAGTCTATGTACTAAACCATTTCTATCCCACACCTTATATCTGAATTCTGTAAGAGTTACCTTAGGCGGCAGTGATTGTGAGGGGTACGTTCTGTTAGCGGCTAGCTCGAATGATAGTGAATTAAGCTTAGAACGAATCCGAATAGTAAAGGAATTTCCTGATGTATTCTTGGACGACATACCTGAGTTTCCTCCTCAGCGAGAGATAGAATTCAGCATTGATCTAGTACCTGGAGCCGGACCGATTTCCATAGCACTGTATTGGATGTCACCATTGCTTGCAGAGCTGAAGAAGCTGTGAGATAGGATCGTAGTGGCTTATGGAGGTACAAGAAAAGAATTTGTGTGCCTAACTCTGGAGAATTGCGACAAAAGATTCTTGCTGAAGCTCACCAAAGTAGAATTTCTATGCATCCTGGAGTGACAAAGATGTATCGAGATTTAAAACAAATATTCTGGTGGCCAAGCTTAAAGAAAGAAGTAGCTGATTATGTCTCAAAGTGTTTAACTTGCCAGAAGATGAAGGTGGAACATCAGAAGCTGTCAGGAACCCTGCAACCCTTAGAAATACTACAATGGAAATGGGAGCAGATTTCTATGGATTTTGTCACGGGATTGCCAAGGACCTCAACTGGACACGATGCCATCTAGGTAATTGTGGACAGGTTGACAAAGTCAGCGCACTTCCTTTCGATTCGAGTTGATTATACTTTAGAAAGGCTGGAACGAATATATATTCAAGAAATCATACGACTACATGTGATACCTTCATAAATTGTCTCAGATCGATTTTCGAGGTTTACTACTAGATTTTGGGGAGCTTTTCAGAAAGCGTTGGAAACAGAATTGCACACGAGTATAGCATACCATTCTCAGATAGACGGACAATCGGAGCAGACAATCCAGACATTAGAGGACATGTTATGATTATGTATGATAGACAACCAAAGCAGCTGGGATAAGTATTTGCTTTTGGTCAAATTCATCTACAACAATAGTTTCCAATAAAGTATCGGGATGGCACCATATGAAGCTCTCTACGGAAGAAGATGTCGGACACCATTGTGTTGGAATGACGATGGAGAAGCTAGTGTCTTAGGTCT
>NC_029791.2:52775448-52775660 GCF_000816755.2 Arachis ipaensis
AATTTGGTGAAATTTTGATGAAATTTGATGAAATTCAAGCTTTAAAGTTCATGTTCTTGGGCAGCTGGAAAAACGAAAACCCTAAGCTTAAATTGAGGTTCAATTTGTGTTGAAATCATGTAGAAAAGATGGGGTTTTATTGGCTGCTAATTTATTATGAATTATAGTAAAAATTGGTTGCTGAAAAGACTGAAAAACGGGTAAAAACAGAG
>NC_029791.2:52775672-52815790 GCF_000816755.2 Arachis ipaensis
AAAAACCAAAGAAAAGTCTGTAAAGTTTTAACGACAGAAAAACAGACACAGACTAGTGAACGAACTAGGGCAACTTAGTTAGTACTTGAGTCACGACTAGGGTTAGGTATTATATGAAAAGTTAAACTGTTTCAGTATAGACTTAATGAACCTATACTTGGGACGGACTAACTATTCATACCGAAATTTACATAAGCTCTAAATACATACGTTAAATAGAGAAATTAGAGCAGAGTAGAGAGATACAGAGAAAAGAGAAACCAGAACAGAGTAAAGAGATATAAAGAGAAGAGTATAAGAATAAAGAGTTAAGCCTTGTAGCATGATGTTCGGTTGGATGTTCATCTGCTGCTTTTCCATTGGCCCTAGAGGTCCTGTAGGCCCAAGTTCACTTACAGGGGCGCTATTTCTGTAAGCCGAAGTTCACTTTCAGAGGTGTTATTTCTGTAGGCCCAAGAGATGTGTTTATTCATTTGTTGCGTTAAGGCAACTCCAGATATACATGTATGATCATCTGCTGCAGTGAGGCAGTGAGATACATAATGGTGTGATCACTGAGAAACGCTTTCCTACGGTACAGATCCATATTTTATTTCTGTAAGGCAGAGGGGTTATTTCCTGCTACAGAAGTACCGTGACCACCTGTTCCATTTCTGTAGTGGCAGAGGGGTTATTTCCTGTATACAGAAGGTGTGTCGGCATACAACCCTGCAGTGGCAGATGTGTTATTTCCTGCGTGCAGTGGACCCTGTGGTGGCAGAGGGGTTATTTCCTGTACACAGGGGTATAGCCAATAGGAAAGCCTTATCCAGACAGAGGTTGCTGGATAATGTCGGGAGCGGGTTAGTAACCGACAGATGAGCTCATTACCTGCACTAGGACTAGACATGCATCATTCTTGTCTGCGCATCATTCTCTGTTGCATTCCTTTCTGTGTGTGATCTATTTCTTTGTGTTTGTCTGCTTGTATGCTATTTTTATGTTTTATTTTCTTGTATTCTTTTGTTTGTGTTCTACTTTCTATTGCCTCTACTTTCTCTTTCTATCTTTATCTTCTGTTTACTGCTTCGCTGTATTATGTTATTTGCTTGCTAATCGACCCCAAGTAAATGAACGTAACTAATAACCCCGACCCTACTAAGAACTCCCCAGTTCTTACCCCTTCTCTCTCCCTTTCCCCTTCAGATGGAAGTAAGAGTTCCTTTCCGTAGTTCGCTGACGATTATACGCAAAAAGGGATTCCGCTCTAGGCAGTCTTCTGAGTCTAAGGTGAATATCGTTCTCTGATTATATGTATAACTGTGAGACCAGCCAACGTCTGCACCCCCGTTCGTATGCCCACTTTAACCTAAATCCGGTGTACGAGATTCCTATTGTGTAGCTACTTTATGAGGTACCAGAAAGACGTCCTGTGGAAAAGTCTGATCATGCAGAGGAGTAGCAGATGATGTTCTATCTTCTGATGACGTTCCACCTGACTTGAGTTGTGAAGACCTAGAACGTACTTTCCCTCGCTTTAGTAGTTTAGAGGGACTAGGTGAGTATAGAGTCTAGGCTAGCCTAGGTGCCAGCTTAGAGACCTTTGAACAGGTCAGGACCTGGGAAGTTGTATGTATGTATATGTATATAGTTATTATCTAGCTATATTTAAGGGTGTTCTAACTAAAGGTCTATACTCTAACAAAGGCTGGATCACTAAATGTTGCTCGCTACTTGTGATGTATTTATGTGTGGTTGTTTATAACTGTTTTATCTGTTATTACTTGTGAATTGATTATGAGTGATTCCGCCTATTAATCCAAACATTTTCAAAAAAAAAAACCTCGCAAATTAGCTACGCGTTTAACAACGAATCAGGCTCATATCATAAATAATAGATAATAATTAGGAAGAAAAATTGGTAGCGCTTAGTTTCCGGTATGATCTAGACATATTGAAAATTGGGTCGTTACACACACCATGCGTGCGGCTGCACTCTTTCAAAAAAAAAAGAAAGAAAGTCCTTTATGCGAGCGCACACCTTATGTGCGCCCGCACAGCTTGAACAACACCCCATGGTCGCAGCGCACACACAAGCTGTGCGTATGCACCCAAACCTTTTCCCTCTTCTGTGCGTCCGCACACCAAGTGTGCGCCCGCACAGGCTGTGTTCCACCTTCTGCTCGCAGCGCCCGTACGACCCTGTGCACGCGCATACCCCCCTCTTTCTCCCCTGTGTGCGTCCGCACACGACCTTGTGCGTCTGCACACGACCTTGTGCGTCCGCACAGGTCACTTTTTGAACGTTAATTCGACAGGATCAGGGGCTCGTGCTTCATCTCCTTACCCCAACCCCTTCTTCTCTTCTCCCCTCTTAACACACACACTCACCCAGCCCCTCTGTTCCCTCCACCCCGCGACCAACCACCACCGGCGACGACCACATTGCCGCCACCGTTACTCTCCCTCCCTCCACCTCTCTCTTCCTTTTTCTTCTCTCTCTCCTCTACATTTTCTTTTCCCCTTCTTCGGTTCCAATGAGTAGCCACCAGCAGCGGTGGACCCCTATTGATGGTGTTTTTGCGGAAAACGAATTTCTAAAACACCCAAAACTAACCGGCAAGTGCACCGGGTCGCATCAAGTAGTAAAACTCACATAGAGTGAGGTCGATCCCACAGGGATTGATGGATCCAGCAACTTTAGTGGGTGATTAGTTTAGTCAAGCTAACATTGAGTGATTTGAGTGACAATTGAAGCCAACAGAATGTAAATTTGCAGGAATTATAAAGTGCAGAAAGTAAAATTGCAAGTAACTTAAAGAACAAGAAAGTAAAATAGCTGAAACTTAAATTGCAAGAAAAGTAAATTGCATGAAAAGTAAAGGGGCTGGGGTGCTGGAAATTAAATAGAGCAATATATCAGAATTCAAAACTCTTGCAGCAAGCTTAAATTGCAGGAAAGTAAATTGGGAGCAATGTAAACAGAGAAGCAAAATTGCAGTGAATTAGAACTTAGAGCAATTGCAGAGGAATTTAAAATTGTGCAAGAAATGTAAATGAGATTTGCAGCAGGCTTAATGTAAATTGAATTGAGGAACCGAACAGAGAATGAAATGCAGCTCAATTGCAAAATCTAAATGAGAGGTTGAAGATCTCAGGAAATCAATGAGACTGGAAAACAAGTCTAGATCTCAATTCCTTCCTTGATCCGCTAGCAAACAAGATGCAGGAAAATTAAAGATGAAAGCGATGAAACGAACTTTGATTCAAATCACAATTCACTTGAAAGTTTGCAGAGGAAGAAAACAGAGAGAATTCTCAAGGTGAGATTGAAACAGAATTTCTTTAATTCTCAACCCAAGATTCAAAACAAAAAGAAAAACTAAAGAGAGAGAGTTTTGTATTCCTAATGCTCCCTAGTGGAGCTCGCCCCCCTATAAAATGAAACAGATGCCTATTTATAGGCATTTTTACAAAATGAAAATGAAATTCAAAACAAATTACAATTAAAATGAAATTTCTATTCTAACTATCTCTTGTGCCTTTGAGTGGTGTCAATTGGGCCCTTGCTCTTGATGGAATTGGGTTGAAGATAGCCTCTGTTGATTGCTCTTGGAGTTGGAGAGAAACCCATTTGTGAACCGGGCCATGAACCAGAAAAGCTTGAGTAAAAGTTTGAGGTCAAACTTTTACTCAAACTTTTCATATCAGCTAACATTCCTTGCTACCATCCACGTTTGAGCCAAAGTTTGAGGTCAAACTTTGAGCCAAACGTGGATCCCTTTTGTATGCTTCTTGGGGGCTACTTTGTCCTCTTGTCACGTTGAAAATTTTATGCCCAATATAGACTATTATATATGGTTGTAAAGCTCTGAATGTCAGCTTTCTAACCCACTTGTAATCACCTCAATTGGACATCTACAACTCAAGTTATGCTCCTTTGAAGAGGACAAGGTCGCTGGCTTTGGTGTGCAGCGTTTGAGGCGACGTTTACCTCAAACGTGGTCAAAAACGCCAGACTTTGGAGACTCAAACACATTGTCCACCCCATACTATTATATATTTTTGGAAAGACCTGAATGTCTACTTTCCAATGCCATTGGAAGCGCATCATTTGGAGCTCTACAGCTTGAGTTATACTCCGTCGAAGGTGCAGAGGTCAGTTGGCCTCACTGCAGGTTGCCACCATGTTCGTTTATGCTCATTGCAGGGCAGTTTTCTCCCTCAATTTTAGTGTCCACCATGCAATGCCATATATGCTTGGAAATCTCTCGATTCCTACTTTCTATTGCTTTTTGAATCACCTCATTTGGAGCTCTGTAGCTCAAGTTATTCTTGTTGGAAGTATACCCCTTGTATGCCTTGTGGCGCCAACGTTTGAGCAAAAGTTTGACCTCAAACGTTGGCGCAAGCTTTTTCCTCCAGGGTATTGATTTTGTGATGCCAACGTTTGCCAAAAAGTTTGAGGCAAACGTTGGCTCAAGCTTTTCTCCCAAAAGTTTGAGCTAAAGTTTGAGGCAAACTTTTGCTCAAGCTTTTTGTTCTCTCTTGCTCCTAGCCATTCCTTCTTCCTTCAACCTTCTTCAAAACTCTTTTCACCTATCATCAATCAACCAAACACATCAAAGCTTTGCTCAAAATCATGATTTTGTTATTCTTTCATAATATATGACAATTATAGCATAAAATCTCATGAAATTGCATTAATTCATCCATGGTTGATTGAATCAAAGGAAACATGGAAATCTACCCAATTGACTTGCTTATGGCTCAAGAAAGTGCATAAAACCTATTGAAAACAAAGGAAAAAGCATAGAAAAACATGACATGGTGACATGTCATCACAACACCAAACTTAAACCTTGCTTGTCCCCAAGCAAGAAAAGAATCATGCAATAAAGATTGACAATCCAAGGCAAGAAGAATAGCAACTCAATGTTCATGGTAAGCTAGTTTTCTAAGCATGCTACAATCACAAAAGAAATATAAATGATTGATGCTTCCGTCTAGCTCAATTTATGAAATCTTTCTCTTACATTTCTTCCTTGAAACAAGCTTTTGATTTTCTTATTTAGCTTCTCCTTTTGGGTGCTTTACCCCATGAGTTGATAACAAAGCTACAACTTTTTTTCTTCCTCTTCTTCCAGTTTGTTAAGAGGAATGACTCCAAGAGGGGAGAAGTTTCAGTTATTGTCCCCTATCTTGGTCTCCTTTCAACAAGCTTCCTTGTGAAATTAGCTTGATTGTGCTTGCTTGCTGGATCAGGGGGAAGATTGCTTGTAGTTGACCTTCTCTTCTTCATGAATATTGTCCTTTGTAGCTTGGTCACAATCCTCTTCTCGGTGCTTTTGTTAATTGCCTTCACTTCCTTTGAGTCCAAGTCTTGGTGGTTGTGTGATTGTTGGAGTGATTTCTTCATCAAGAGCTTTTTGCATTGGTGGTTCCATGAGCTTTTCCTCTTTGCACTTCTCTGCTTCAGTTGAGTGTGACTTCTCTTAATTGGCTTCCTCCTCTTCTTTTTCCTGATTTTCTATTAATTCCATTGGGAGGAAATCTTTATGTTTCATTGTCACCTCAAGTAGATTTTGTGAATGTAAAATCCTTGGCTCATGTTTCTCATCCTTCGTTGCAATTCCACTTGACACAGGGACTTTTTGTTCTTGTTTTTCCACTTCTTCACCCACAAATTTATCTTCATCCTCACTATTTGATGGTTCTAAGTTCCTCCTTGTTTGCTCTAAGGCCAGGGGAGTTTGAGGAGGTTGTGAGTGTTCAGGTCCTCTTGTCATCTCAAGTGCAGTTTCAGGTTCCAATACTTTCACCATCTCTTCCTTTTTTGCAATTTCACTTGACATAGGGACCTTGTGTTCTTGTTTTTCCATTTCCTCCTTCCTTGCATTCAACAAATTGCCTAACTGCACTTCCATGTTTTTGAGGGAGTTCTCTTGTTCTTTCTGGTATTTCTCTTTCTCCTCCGCAATTCTTTTGAGCATGGACTCAAGCTTTGAGAGTCTTTGGTTCATGGAAGTTTGTGTGGGTGGTGAGTTTTGGCAAGGATTTTGTGTGGAGACAAAGTCCAGTGATGAAGAATTTTCAGATGAAAAACTAGAAGGTGAGGTTGGAAAATTTTGTATAAGTGAATTGATAGTACGTTCGAGTGAAGATGGTTCTTGATAAGTGGAATATGGGCTCTCGAATGTTTTCTGGTTTTGCTCCCCCCAACCATCATTAGAATAGCAACTTGCATCATTTTGTGGTGGAGGAAGATATCCCATATGATTTTCTTACTCATCTTGTGTCTCTGAAGCAAATCTCCATGAATTGGAGTGCTCAGAATGTGTACTCTCTTGGTGATATTCCTAGCCACCATTAGAGATTGGTGATGGTGGGTAATATCCCATAAAATTTGTTTGATCATAAGATGAGTTGAGCTCCATTTGAATTTTGTAAAACACAACACCAAATAAAATTGAAATTCATGTTTCAGATGATATTTGCTTAGTGAGGCAAAAACACAAACACCTTGGTTTCAAGAACAAAAACAAAGAAAATGCTTAATCTAGACTTCTCACCCACTTAATCATTGTTGATCTAAATCAATCCCCGGCAACGGCGCCAAAAACTTGATGGTGTTTTTACGAAAAACGAATTTCCAAAACACCCAAAACTAACCGGCAAGTGCACCGGGTCGCATCAAGTAGTAAAACTCACTTAGAGTGAGGTCGATCCCACAAGGATTGATGGATCAAGCAACTTTAGTGGGTGATTAGTTTAGTCAAGCTAACATTGAGTGATTTGAGTGACAATTGAAGCCAACAGAATGTAAATTTGCAGGAATTATAAAGTGCAGAGAGTAAAATTGCAAGTAACTTAAAGAACAAGAAAGTAAAATAGCTGAAACTTAAATTGCAAGAAAAGTAAATTGCATGAAAAGTAAAGGGGCTGGGGTGCTGGAAATTAAATAGAGAAATATATCAGAATTCAAAACTCTTGCAGCAAGCTTAAATTGCAGGAAAGTAAATTGGGAGCAATTGATGCCAAGGCATCTTAGGCTAGTTTCACTAGCATTTTTCTGTTATTTTTAGTTGTTTTATGCATTTTCTTGAGCCTTAAGTAATCATTTGGGCCAAATAGTCATGCTTGTCTTAAATCATTCAAACATGAAGATTTTGAGGCAAATTCCATGAGTTTTTAGTTATATTCCTTGAAAGCTATGAATGGAAGAATTCTCATGAATTTTTGCAAGACTTTGATGCAATTGTTTGGATGATTTCAGGGAAGAAGAGGCTAGGCAAGGAAGCAACAAAATCAATAAAGGAAGCTTGAATATCACATGTGGAGTTTAAGTTCCAGTTTAAGCTTAAACTGGAACTTAAACTACCAAGCCATATAATGCTGGAATTGAAGTTTAACCTCCAACAAGCAAGTTCACTCAAGCCAATCACAAGGGAAAGCTTGCTGGAAAGAGACATTCACAACAAGGGGTACTAACTAGCTCCTTTATCCACTTGAAGTCATTCCTCTTAACAAACTGGAGGAAGAGGAAGAAAGTCAGGAACAGCATGTCAAGCTAATGACGTTAAAGAAGCGCTTGTTGGGAGGCAACCCAACCAAAGGTAGTTTTTCTTTTCTAGTTATTTCAATAAAAGAGTTAAGTAGATTTATCTGTATTGCAAGGAGCTAAGTTTGGTGTTGCACACCAAAACAATTCAAGGGTGAATGTGAGATTCTAAATTTGGTGTTCCACCAAAAACTTCATTAAAAGCACATTTCTACCTCAGCATGACTAGTTACTAGCTCCAACCAATCAGGGAAACTACTTAAACAATAGTTTAATTTCTAGTTCATAGTTTCTTTTTCTAGTTCATAGTTATTTTCTTAATAAAAGCACATGAGGTTTTCTGCATATGATCCCAATTGCTGCATATGGCAAGGAACTAAGTTTCGTGTTCACACACTAATCTAAGTTCAGAGGCCTACAAACATCCATGCATGCTAACCAATTCTCAAAGTGCTTGGGGAACAAGCAACTTCTAATAGCTTTGCAGGAAGACAATCAATCTCATGGAAAGAATATACATCATCATCAAAGAAAACACCAAGGCGTGATTTACTTTTCCCGCCGATTTTACATTCCGCAATTCTCATCTCAATCTTGATTCCGCTCAACTAGAACACACTTCTAATCCGAATTGCTCACTCAACCAATCCTTGTGGAATTCGACCTCACTCTATTGTGAGTTTTTACTTGACGATAACCGGTGCACTTGCCGGAAGGAATTTTGCCGATCGTGCAATTTCCTAAATCGTAGCATAACTAGTTTATGCGCATCAGCAATGTAAACAGAGAAGCAAAATTGCAGTGAATTAGAACTTAGAGCAATTGCAGAGGAATTTAAAATTGTGCAGGAAATGTAAATGAGATTTGCAGCAGGCTTAATGTAAATTGAATTGAGGAACCGAACAGAGAATGAAATGCAGCTCAATTGCAAAATCTAAATGAGAGGTTGAAGATCTCAGGAAATCAATGAGACTGGAAAATAAGTCTAGATCTCAATTCCTTCCTTGATCCGCTAGCAAACAAGATGCAGGAAAATTAAAGATGAAAGCGATGAAACGAACTTTGATTCAAATCACAATTCACTTGAAAGTTTGCAGAGGAAGAAAACAGAGAGAATTCTCAAGGTGAGATTGAAACAGAATTTCTTCAATTCTCAACCCAAGATTCAAAACAAAAAGAAAAACTAAAGAGAGAGAGTTCTGTATTCCTAATGCTCCCTAGTGGAGCTCGCCCGCCTATAAAATGAAACAGATGCCTATTTATAGGCATTTTTACAAAATGAAAATGAAATTCAAAATAAATTACAATTAAAATGAAATTTCTATTCTAACTATCTCTTGTGCCTTTGAGTGGTGTCAATTGGGCCCTTGCTCTTGATGGAATTGGGTTGAAGATAGCCTCTGTTGATTGCTCTTGGAGTTGGAGAGAAACCCATTTGTGAACCGGGCCATGAAGCAGAAAAGCTTGAGTAAAAGTTTGAGGTCAAACTTTTACTCAAACTTTTCATATCAGCTAACATTCCTTGCTGCCATCCACGTTTGAGCCAAAGTTTGAGGTCAAACTTTGAGCCAAACGTGGATCCCTTTTGTATGCTTCTTGGGGGCTACTTTGTTCTCTTGTCACGTTGCAAATTTTATGCCCAATATAGACTATTATATATGGTTGGAAATCTCTGAATGTCAGCTTTCTAACCCACTTGTAATCACCTCAATTGGACATCTACAACTCAAGTTATGCTCCTTTGAAGAGGACAAGGTCATTGGCTTTGGTGTGCAGCGTTTGAGGCGACGTTTGCCTCAAACGTGGTCGAAAACGCCAGATTTTGGAGACTCAAACACATTGTCCACCCCATACTATTATATATTTTTGGAAAATCCTGAATGTCTACTTTCCAATGCCATTGGAAGCGCATCATTTGGAGCTCTACAGCTCGAGTTATACTCCGTCGAAGGTGCAGAGGTCAGTTGGCCTCACTGCAGGTTGCCACCATGTTCGTTTATGCTCATTGCGGGGCAGTTTTCTCCCTCAATTTTAGTGTCCACCATGTAATGCCATATATTCTTGGAAAGCTCTTGATTCCTACTTTCCATTGCTTTTTGAATCACCTCATTTGGAGCTCTGTAGCTCACGTTATTCTTGTTGGAAGTATACCCCTTGTATGCCTTGTGGCGCCAACGTTTGAGCAAAAGTTTGACCTCAAACGTTGGCGCAAGCTTTTTCCTCCAGGGTATTGATTTTGTGATGCCAACGTTTGCCAAAAAGTTTGAGGCAAACGTTGGCTCAAGCTTTTCTCCCAAAAGTTTGAGCTAAAGTTTGAGGCAAACTTTTGCTCAAGCTTTTTGTTCTCTCTTGCTCCTAGCCATTCCTTCTTCCTTCAACCTTCTTCAAAACTCTTTTCACCTATCATCAATCAACCAAACACATCAAACCTTTGCTCAAAATCATGATTTTGTTATTCTTTCATAATATATGACAATTATAGCATAAAATCTCATGAAATTGCATTAATTCATCCATGGTTGATTGAATCAAAGGAAACATGGAAATCTACCCAATTGGCTTACTTATGGCTCAAGAAAGTGCATAAAAGCTATTGAAAACAAAGGAAAAAGCATAGAAAAACATGACATGGTGACATGTCATCACCTATGCCGCTGCGCCCTTCTCTATCTCGTCCAACCCTCCGTCATCCTTCCCTTTCTATCTGCTTCCAGGTTTTATTTTTGGCCCTGTTCCATTTCTTTCCTGCTGCATTTTTCTTTACTGCTTCTTTTTAGTTTTGATATTTAATTCTAGTTTAGTTTCTAGGTGGTTTTAGGTTAGATGATTTATAGTTTTCTGGATTGAATATGAATATGTAATGCTGGCTGAATACTTGAATCATTTTCTGCACTGGATGAAGTTGCTGTTCTTACTTGACCTGTGAATGCTGCTTGTCAATTTCTGCACATGACATGCCTGATTAAATGCTTGAATGGAATTTTTTTGGTTCAATTTCTGTGTCTGATCAACATAGGTTTTGCATTTTCTTCCATTTGGCATTGTTAATTTCTGATTGTGCACACTTTCTGTAACTGCTGCATGAGATGATTTGGCTTATGCACCATGCTTTTGCTGAAACATCAACCTGGAATTCACATTACCTTGATAATTCTGTTACTTGATGTCAATCTTTTTGCTGAGCATATCATCCTCTGCTGATTCACTACATTATTCGCTGATTGCCGCTGCTTTCCATGCATACACCAAACTAGCATTGAACTTCCAAATTTGAAATTTGTTGGGTGTTATTGGCAATAGTACATACTTTGCTTTCCCCGTGAATTGATCAATTGCTTATTCATGTGTGTTTAACATCAAAGCCATGTACATAACCATTTGTTCCTTTAAGTTTTTGAGAAATGCAACCTTGTTTTTCAATCGAGCATTACTTTGGACAACAGATTGTGTATATGTGGTGATTTCTTATCTTCTAAATGCATCGACTTTCACTCTGAATCTGAATTGTACCCATGGTGCCAATTTTTACAATATTTTTCAACCTTTAAGGCACAATAGTGACAATCAATTTCTTTCCATTCAATTCACATACATCATGCACCTAAGCCCTATCTATGGTTCCAATTGTTGTTTACTCAGTGATTTGTCACTTAGGTTGTTTCATTTTGGGGAAATGCACTCTTTTTGAACATTCTACTGTTTTACACATGTTTTCCCTGATTGAGTATTTATCTATATGACTGGCTCTTAATTGAATTGTTTGATTATATGCTTCTTCTTTCTGTGATTTTATTTGTTCCCTGAGTTGTATTCTATTTTTGTCTTTTTCAGGATGGGCCGCAAGGGCAAGGAGAAAGCCAACGCCTTGGCTCACCCTGCACTCATGCCTCCCAGTGACCATCCAGATACTTTCATTAATTCCGAGGCCCAAGAACAATATAAGAAGCTAGAAAAACGCGCCTATCATTATGAGAGGAAGCTAAAACTGCCCAAGAAATATGCGAATGCAATCTTTAACAGAATAAATTTTTATCATTGGGGATTCGTAAAATCCAACCCGGTGGAAGTAAATGAACAGCAGGTCAAGGAATTTTACGCCAATCTCCTCAAGAGGGACGCCCAAGCTGTTTTTCAAAGAAGTGTCACCTTAGATACCTCTAATACTACTTTAGAGGCCCTCTTGGACATTCCGTATATTCCTCCGGCTAGGGACGCTTATACTCAAATAATGACGGACGTCACCACGGGCAAAATCTCTTTGGATGCGGTCCTGAAAAAGATTTTCCAACTTGAAGCTACATGGGAATATAGTAAAGGAGAGCAGCCTATACCCTCGAGCATTGCGTCCACGGACCTCAACCCAGAGGCAAGGATCTGCCAACAGATCATTGCCGATTACATCCTTTCGAGCACGCATGCCACGCATATCAGAATCCGAGTGGCAGTTCTGCTATGGGCTATTCTGGAGGGGAAGAGGATCTCTGTTCTTTGCCTCATCAGAAAGTCGATGATGAAGGTGAACCTACAGCAGAAATTCAACAATCCCTTCCCATCCCTCATCACCAGTTTAGCGACTTTATCTGGTGTAGAGAGACGTCCAACAGATCGGACATCTGTCTACATCAGTAAGCAGCCGTATCTGCCATACAGAGATTATGACGGGCCGCTTCAGAAGAAGAGGAAGACTATTGAGCCTCCATCAGCAGCAGCAGAGCCATCAGCACCTCCTACAGCTCCCGCACCCATACCCCGACCTCAAACACCATATGAGATGTGTCGGGAGATCCTTCAGGCCATCCACCACTATGAGCGCCGTAACGCTCGCCGCTTCCAGTGGATATTGGCGAAGTTTGAGGGTAGAGATCCTGGGCCACCTGCTCCAGATACACCAGAGCCAGAGGCCGAGGAGCCTGCATCTGAGGAGCCAGCAGCTGAAGCTGGCCAGGTAGTCCAGCCACCTGAGCAGAGACCTAAGGAGCCCATAGCTCAGGAGGTAGTAGTTGACAGAGCTGAGGAGCATGGAGCTGAGGAGCCGCGAGTTGAGGAGCCGGCAGCTGTAGCCGAGCGGAGAGCTGAGGCAGCTGACCGGGCAGTTGACCCGCCAGCAGCACAGACCACCACACAGCCATCCAGCGCCCTTATTGTCTACCAGCGCCATCACCACCCACCACCGCCAGGCGGTGGAGCCTCACATGATTGACCTCTCCCGATTGATTCCTTTGGCATTGAGAACAATGCATAACTTAAGTGTGCAGGAGGATCTTCTATTTTTGGGTGTAAATATTCTCTCCTGAACACTCTCATTTAGTTTACTTTTAGTTTTATTATGCTTTTGTGGATATTGACAGTACTTTACTTTTTCATATTGCTTACTATTTTTCGGTATATATATTAGTTGCTTTTAGTCATCATTAGTATTGCATCTCTAGTCTTGGTATATATGTTGCACCTTTTATATTGCTTGGTATATATTATAGATATGGATTGTGATTGGATGATGTGAATAGCTTATGCCTATTTTCTCTTGATCCTAATTGTTCATGTTACTTTTTGGTTGTTGAAAATTAGGAAAAGAACTAGGAAATTTTGGAAAAATTTTGCATCCATCACATCATACATACATATAGAAAATAACTTTGGTAAAAAACAACAAGGATTTCTAAGAATTTTTGTTAAGGGCATGCTATTAAATTGATTGAGAAAACTATTTTCAACTTGCTTGAGTTATTTCTTCATGGAACATAGAAGAGTAAAGAACAAATATCTTGTGAGTTTTTGAGCTACATTGAGTGGTTACACATTTTAACCACTAACTTTATTCATTGTGTGATATATCTCTTCTTTGATTGTAATCTTCGTCTTTCTTGATTCTTTATTTCCATTGATTGATGTTTTGAATTGCATTGAGCATGATTGAGGCCATCTTTGATAAAAGCGAGGCCGAGGAGCCTGCATCTGAGGAGCCAGCAGCTGAAGCTGGCCAGGTAGTCCAGCCACCTGAGCAGAGACCTAAGGAGCCCATAGCTCAGGAGGTAGTAGTTGACAGAGCTGAGGAGCATGGAGCTGAGGAGCCGCGAGTTGAGGAGCCGGCAGCTGTAGCCGAGCGGAGAGCTGAGGCAGCTGACCGGGCAGTTGACCCGCCAGCAGCACAGACCACCACACAGCCATCCAGCACCATCATTGTCTACCAGCACCATCACCACCCACCACTGCCAGGCGGTGGAGCTTCACATGGTTGATTTCCTCCCCCCCCTCCGTTTGATTCCTTTGAGCACTGAGGACAGTGCATGATCTAAGTGTGGGGGAGGAGCTTCTATTTTTGGGTGTAAATATTCTCTCCTGAACACTTCTATTTAGTTTATTTTGAGTTTTATTATGCTTTTTGTGGATATTTATAGTACTTTAACTTATGCACTACTGTTTAGTACGTTCGTTATATATATACTAGTCACCTTTAGTTATCTTTAGTATTGCATTTCTAGTTTTGGTATATATATTGCATCTTTATATTGCTTGGTATATAGTATATATATGGATTGTGATTAGATGATGTGAATAGCATATGCCTGGTTATCTTGATCCTAATTGTTCTTGTTACTTTTTGCTCGTTGAAAATTAGGAAAAGAACTAGGAAATTTTGAAAAATTTTGCATCCATCACATTATACATACATATAGGAAATAACTTTGGTGAAAAACAACAAATTTTCCAAGAATTTTGCCAAGGGCATTCTATTGAATTGATTGAGAAAATTGTTTTCAAACTTGCTTGAATGATTTTTATGGAACATAGATGAGTACAGAACAAATACCTTGTGAGTTTTGAGCTTGAATGAGTGGTTACATCTTTTAACCACTAATTTTGTTCATTGTGTGATATATCTCTTCTATGATTATGATCTTGGTTTTGCTTGATTCTTTACTTCCATTGATTGATGTCTTGAATTACATTGAGCATGATTGAGGCCATCTTTGATAAAAGCTTACTTTACCCATATAGCCTTACCCTTGCATGTACCATTGTTAACTCCTTTTGAGCTTTATTTACCCCATTGTTCTTCATATTAGCACATCACAACCTTAAGCGGAAAACCATGAATTACCTTGGATAGCATCTGATGAGTGGATAATTTATACGCTTTTTGGCATTATTTTTAGTATGTTTTTAGTAGGATCTAGTTACTTTTAGGGATGTTTTCATTAGTTTTTATGTTAAATTCACATTTTTGGACTTTACTATGAGTTTGTCTGTTTTTCTGTGATTTCAGGTATTTTCTGGCTGAAATTGAGGGACTTGAGCAAAAATCAGATTCAGAGGTTGAAGAAGGACTGTTGATGCTGTTGGATTCTGACCTCCTTGCACTCAAAGTGGATTTTCTGGAGCTACAGAACTTAAAATGGCGCGCTTTCAATTGCGTTGGAAAGTAGACATCCAGGGCTTTTCAGCAATATATAATAGTCCATACTTTGGCCACGAATAGATGATGCAAACTGGCGTTCAACGCCAGCTCTCTGCCCAATTCTGGCGTCCAGCGCCAGAAAAGGATCCAAAACCAGAGTTGCACACCAGAAATGGATCAAAACCTGGCGTTCAACTCCACAAACGGCCTCTGCATGTGGAAAATTAAAGCTCAGCCCAAGCACACACCAAGTGGGCCCCGGAAGTGAATTTATGCATCAATTACTTACTCATGTAAACCCTAGTGACTAGTTTATTATAAATAGGACCTTTTACTATTGTATTAGACATCTTTGATCAGTGATATGCTATCTTAGATCACATTTGAGGGCTGGCCTCTCAGCCATGCCTGGACCTTTCACTTATGTATTTTCAACGGTAGAGTTTCTACACTCCATAGATTAAGGTGTGGAGCTCTGCTGTCCCTCAAAGATTAATGCAAAGTACTACTGTTTTCTATTCAATTCATCTTATTTTGCTTCCAAGATATTCATTCGCACTTCAATCTGAATGTGATGAACGTGACAATCATCATCATTCCCATGAACGCGTGCCTGACAACCACTTCCGTTCTACCTTCGACTGAATGAGTATCTCTTAGATCTCTTAATCAGAATCTTCGTGGTGTAAGCTAGAATAATGGCGGCATTCAAGAGAATCCGGAAAGTCTAGACCTTGTCTGTGGTATTCCGAGTAGGATTCATTCCGCGTACCAAGTTTTTGGCGCCGTTGCCGGGGATTGTTTGAGTTTGGACAACTGACGGTTCATCGTGTTGCTCAGATTGGGTAATTTCTTTTTGTTTTCTTTTCAAAAGTTTTTCAAAAATATTTCAAAATTTTCTCACCTGTTTTCGAAAAGAAAATTTTAAAAAATGTTTTCAAAAATATATTTTTCTTCAAAATTTTTAAGAATGAATTCTAGTGTTTCATGAAGCATGTTGAAGCCTGACTGGCTGTAAGGCCATGTCTCAATTCTTTTGGACTCAAGAGAAGAGCTTCTTTATCTTTCTTAGCAAATTGGCTACTGAATGTAAAGTTTTGCTAAAGCTTGACTGGCTATTAAGCCATGTCTAACCCTCAGATTGGAGCTTTAGACTAACATGGCAAGATTCCTGGAATTCATATTAAAAATTTTGGAATCCTTATTTTTATTTTTCAAATAATTTTTGAAAAAAAATATTTAGAAAATCATAAAAATCAAAAATATTTTTTGTGTTCTTGTTTGAGTCTTGAGTCATGTTATAAGTTTGGTGTCAATTTCATGTGCATCTTGCATTTTTTTTTCGAAAATTTTCATGCATTCATAGTGTTCTTCATGATCTTCAAGTTGTTCTTGGTAAGTCTTCTTGTTTGATCTTTGCATTTGCATGTTTTGTGTCTTTTCTTGTTTTTCATATGCATTCTTGAATTCTTAGTGCCTAAGCATTAAAGATTTCTAAGTTTGGTGTCTTGCATGTTTTCTTTGCATTAAAAATTTTTCAAAAATGTGTTCTTGATGTTCATCATGATCTTCATAGTGTTCTTGGTGTTCATCTTGACATTCATGGCATTCTTGCATGCATTAAAAATTTGAAGTTTGTTACTTGCTTGTTAAGAAAGATTCAAACTTTAAGTTCTAGAATCATATCTTGTGATTTCTTGTGAATCAAGTCATTAATTGTGATTTTAAAAATCAAATCTTTTTCAAAACTAATTTCTATCATATCTTTTCAAAAATATCTTCTTATCTTACCTTTTTCAAAAAAAGTGATTGCAAAATATCTTTTCTAACTTCCTAACTTCTTATCTTTTCAAAATTTGTTTCAACTAACTAACTAACTTTTTGTTTGTTTCTTACCTTTTTCAAAACTACCTAACTAACTCTCTCTCTCTAATTTTCGAAAATATCTTCCCCCTTTTTCAAAATTTCTTTTTAATTAACTAATTATTTTAATTTTTGATTTTTATTTTCGAAAATTTCTAACCTTTTTCAAAAACTATTTTCGAAAATCACTAACCCTTTTTTCAAAAAAATAATTTTCGAAAATTCTCTTCTCTCTCATCTCCTTCTATTTGTTTATTCATCTACTAACATCTCTCCCTCACTCACAAAAAAAAAAGAGGATCTCTATTATTATTATTTTTCTGTGCCCTCTTCTTTGTCATATGAGCAGGAGCAAGGACAGGAATATTCTTGTTGAAGCAGATCCAGAACCTGAAAGGACTCTGAAGAGGAAACTAAGAGAAGCTGAATTACAACAAACCAGCAAGCACCTGTCAGAAATTATCAAACAGGAAAAGAAGATGGCAGCTGAAAATAATAATAATGCAAGGAGAATGCTTGGTGACTTTATTGCACCTAATTCCAATTTACATGGAAGAAGCATCTCCATTCCTGCCATTGGAGCAAACAATTTTGAGCTGAAACCTCAGCTAGTTTCTCTAATGCAGCAGAACTGCAAGTTTCATGGACTTTCATCCGAAGATCCTTTTCAGTTCTTAACTGAATTCTTGCAGATTTGTGATACTGTAAAGACTAATGGAGTAGATCCTGAAGTCTACAGGCTCATGCTTTTCCCTTTTGCTGTAAGAGAGAGAGCTAGAATATGGTTGGACTCTCAACCTAGAGATAGCCTGAACTCTTGGGATAAGCTGGTCACGGCTTTCTTAGC
This sequence comes from Arachis ipaensis, assembly GCF_000816755.2. Classification (NCBI taxonomy): domain Eukaryota; kingdom Viridiplantae; phylum Streptophyta; class Magnoliopsida; order Fabales; family Fabaceae; genus Arachis; species Arachis ipaensis. The sequence continues at coordinate 52,793,322 of NC_029791.2, forward strand.
CAAGTTCTTTCCTCCTCAAAAGCTGAGCAAGCTTAGAGTGGATGTTCAAATCTTCAAACAAAAAGATAGTGAATCCCTCTATGAAGCTTGGGAAAGATACAAACAGCTGACCAAAAAGTGTCCTTCTGACATGCTTTCAGAATGGACCATCTTCTATGATGGTTTATCTGAGTTATCAAAGATGTCATTGGATACTTCTGCAGGTGGATCCATTCACCTAAAGAAAACGCCTGTAGAAGCTCAAGAACTCATTGACATGGTTGCTAACAACCAGTTCATGTACACTTCTGAGAGGAACCCTATGAGTAATGGGACGCCTATGAAGAAGGGAGTTCTTGAAGTTGATACTCTGAATGCCATATTGGCTCAGAACAAAATATTGACTCAGCAAGTCAATATGATTTCTCAGAGTCTAAATGGAATGCAAGCTGCATCCAACAGTACTCAAGAGGCTTCTTATGCAGAAGAAGCTTATGATCCTGAGAACCCTGCAATAGCAGAGGTGAATTACTTAGGTGAACCTTATGGAAACACCTATAACTCATCATGGAGAAATCATCCAAATTTCTCATGGAAGGATCAAAAGCCTCAACAAGGCTTTAATAATGGTGGAAGAAACAGGTTTAGCAATAGCAAGCCTTTTCCATCATCCACTCAGCAACAGACAGAGAATTCTGAGCAGAACCCATCTAGCTTAGCAAACTTAGTCTCTAATCTATCTAAGGCCACTGTGAGTTTCATGAATGAAACAAGGTCTTCCATTAGAAATTTGGAAGCACAAGTGGGCCAGCTGAGTAAAAGGATCACTGAAATCCCTCCTAGCACTCTCCCAAGCAATACAGAAGAAAATGCAAAAGGAGAGTGCAAGGCCATTGACATAACCAAAATGGCCGAACCCAAAGAGGGAGGGGAGGACGTGAATCCCAAGGAGGAAGACCTCCTGGGACGTCCAGTGATCAATAAGGAGCTTCCCTCTGAGGAACCAAAGGACTCTGAGGCCCATCTAGAGACCATAGAGATTCCATTGAACCTCCTTATATCCTTCATGAGCTCTGATGAGTATTCCTCTTCTGAAGAGAATGAGGATGTTACTGAAGAGCAAACTGCCAAGTTTCTTGGTGCAATCATGAAGCTGAATGCCAAACTATTTTGCATTAAAACTTGGAAAGATGAACCTCCCTTGTTCACCAATGAACTAAGTGATCTGGATCAACTGACATTGCCTCAGAAGAAACAGGATCCTGGAAAGTTCATAATACCTTGTACCATAAGCACCATGATCTTTAAGGCTCTGTGTGACCTTGGTTCAGGAATAAACCTCATGCCCCTCTCTGTAATGGAGAAACTGGAATTTATGAGGTGCAAGCTGCTAAAATCTCATTAGAGATGGCAGACAATTCAAGAAAATAGGCTTATGGACAAGTAGAGGACGTGTTAGTAAAGGTTGAAGGCCTTTACATCCCTACTGATTTCATAGTCTTAGATACTGGAAAGGAAGAGGATGAATCCATCATCCTAGGAAGACCTTTCCTAGCCACAGCAAGAGCTGTGATTGATGTGGACAGAGGAGAATTGATCCTTCAATTGAATAAGGACAACCTTGTGTTTACAACTCAAGGATCTCTCTCTGCATCCATGGAGAGGAAGCATAAAAAGCTTCTCTCAAAGCAGAGTCAACCAAAGCCCCCACAGTCAAACTCTAAGTTTGGTGTTGGGAGGCCACAACCAAATTCTAAGTTTGGTATTGAACTCCCATATCCAAACTCTAAGCNNTGAACGCCCAAAATGGGCACCAACCTGGCGCTGAACGCCCAGAGTTGTGTGCAAGGGCATTTTGCATGCCTAAATTGGTGCAGGGATGTAAATGCCTTGACACCTCAAGATCTGTAGACCCCACAGGATCATCTCAAGATCTGTGAATCTCACAGGATCCCCACCCACCTCACCCTCTATCTCTCCATTCATGACCATCCCTTCTGTTTTCCATTCACCACTCACATCCATACACACATCCCTCCATCTCCTCCATATCTTCTTCTTCTTCTATTCCTTCTTCTTTTGCTCGAGGGCGAGCAACATTCTAAGTTTGGTGTGGTAAAAGCATAAGCTTTTTTGTTTTTCCATTACCATTGATGGCACCTAAACCTCTAAAAGAGGGGAAGGGAAGACAAAGGCTTCCACCTCCGAGTCATGGAAGATGGAAAGATTCATCTCAAGGGTCTATAGCTCAGTGGTGGAACATGTGGCTGCAAATCAAGAGATCCCTGAGATACCTCAGGGGATGCACTCCCCTCCACATAAATATTAGGAGCAAATCAACACCTCCCTAGGAGAATTAAGTTCCAACATGGGGACATGTTATTTGATAATCTGAAAAATCATAAAAAATGATTCTTGAAGCAAGAAAAAGCAGCAAAGAACAAAGCTTGCAGAAGAAAAAAAAAAGAAAAAAAAGAAAAAAATAGGCGAAAAAAAATTAGAAAGAAAAAGCAAGCAGAAAAAGCCAAAAGCTCTTAAAACCAAGAGGCAAGAGCAAAAAGCCAGTAACCCTTAAAACCAAAAGGCAAGAGCAATAAAAAGGATCCCAAGGCTTTGAGCATCAGTGGATAGGAGGGCCTAAAGGAATAAAATCCTGGCCTAAGCGGCTAAACCAAGCTGTCCCTAACCATGTGCTTGTGGCGTGAAGGTGTCAAGTGAAAACTTGAGACTGAGCGGTTAAAGTCAAGGTCCAAAGCAAAAAAAAGAGTGTGCTTAAGAACCCTGGACACCTCTAATTGGGGACTTTAGCAAAGCTGAGTCACAATCTGAAAAGGTTCACCCAATTATGTGTCTGTGGCATTTATGTATCCGGTGGTAATACTGGAAAACAAAGTGCTTAGGGCCACGGCCAAGACTCATAAAATAGTTGTGTTCAAGAATCATCATACTGAACTAGGAGAGTCAATAACACTATCTGAACTCTGAGTTCCTATAGATGCCAATCATTCTAAACCTCAATGGATAAAGTGAGATGCCAAAACTATTCAAGAGGCAAAAAGCTATAAGTCTTGCTCATATGATTGAAGCTATGTTTCATTGATAGTTTGGAATTTATAGTATATTCACTTCTTTTTATCCTATTTGATTTTCAGTTGCTTGGGGACAAGCAACAATTTAAGTTTGGTGTTGTGATGAGCGGATAATTTATACGCTTTTTGGCATTGTTTTTAGTATATTTTTAGTAGGATCTAGTTACTTTTAGGGATGTTTTCATTAGTTTTTATGTTAAATTCACATTTCAGGACTTTACTATGAGTTTGTGTGTTTTTCTGTGATTTCAGGTATTTTCTGGCTGAAATTGAGGGACTTGAGTAAAAATCAGATTCAGAGGTTGAAGAAGGACTGCTGATGCTGTTGGATTCTGACCTCCTTGCACTCAAAGTGGATTTGCTGGAGCTACAGAACTCAAAATGGCGCGCTTCCAATTGCGTTGGAAAGTAGACATCCAGGGCTTTCCAGAAATATATAATAGTCCATACTTTGGCCAAGAATAGACGATGCAAACTGGCGTTCAATGCCAGCTCTCTGCCCAATTCTGGCGTCCAGCGCCAGAAAACGATCCAAAACCAGAGTTGCACGCCAGAAATGGATCAAAACCTGGCGTTCAACTCCACAAACGGCCTCTGCACGTGGAAAGTTAAAGCTCAGCCCAAGCACACACCAAGTGGGCCCCGGAAGTGAATTTATGCATCAATTACTTACTCATGTAAACCCTAGTGACTAGTTTATTATAAATAGGACCTTTTACTATTGTATTAGACATCTTTGATCAGTGATATGCTATCTTAGATCACATTTGAGGGCTGGCCTCTCGGCCATTCATAGATCTTTCACTTATGTATTTTCAACGGTATAGTTTCTACACTCCATAGATTAAGGTGTGGAGCTCTGTTGTCCCTCAAAGATTAATGCAAAGTACTACTGTTTTCTATTCAATTCATCTTATTTCGCTTCCAAGATATTCATTCGCACTTCAACCTGAATGTGATGAACGTGACAATCATCATCATTCCCATGAACGCGTGCCTGACAACCACTTCCGTTCTACCTTCGACTGAATGAGTATCTCTTAGATCTCTTAATCAGAATCTTCGTGGTGTAAGCTAGAATGATGGCGGCATTCAAGAGAATCCGGAAAGTCTAAACCTTGTCTGTGGTATTCCGAGTAGGATTCAATGATTGAATGACTGTGACGAGCTTCAAACTCGCGATTGCTGGGCGTAGTGACAGAACGCAAAAGGATAGTAAATCCTATTCCAGCATGATCGAGAACCTCCAGATGATTAGCCATGCAGTGACAGCACATCGGACCATTTTCACAAGGAGGAAGGGATGTAAACCATTGACAAGGGTGATGCCTCCAGACGATTAGCCATGCCGTGACAGGGCATTTGGATCATTTTCCAGAGAGAAGACCGAAAGTAGCCATTGACAATGGTGATGCATTACATAAAGCCAGCCATGGAAAGGAGTAAGACTGATTGGATGAAGATAGCAGGAAAGCAGAGGTTCAGAGGAACGAAAGCATCTCTATTCGCTTATCTGAAATTCTCACCAGTGATTTACATAAGTATTTCTATCCCTATTTTATTAATTACTTTCGAAAACTCCATTATTACTTTATATCCGCCTGACTGAGATTTACAAGGTGACCATAGCTTGCTTCATACCGACAATCTCCGTGGGATTCGACCCTTACTCACGTAAGGTATTACTTGGACGACCCAGTGCACTTGCTGGTCAGTTACACGGAGTTGTGAACCGTGGTCTTGGCATCATGTTTTTGGCGCCATTTCCAGGGAAAGAAAGAGCAATGAATTTTACATAATTAAAGTGTAATCACGATTCCGCGTACCAGCATCCTTGATTAGCTTAGGTTAAAGAAGTGTGTTTGATTTAAGTGTGGGGGAATCTTTTGGGAAAATATTGGTAGGGAGTGAAAATGTTTAATTTGGGTATCTCATTGAAAACTTTGGAAAATGGGAACACTCATGTATGAACTACTTGACCATATGCAACTTTTACTTTCAAAAAAAAAAAAACCTTCATCATAAAAGGGTGCAAAGTCACCCAAAAGGGAAAACAAATGAATAAAGAAGTCCATATGTGATGTTTATGAGACAAGCATACATGAATTAGTGAAAAAAATGATGGAAGGTTAGGATTGCATTTGGTTTGATTTGATTGATATTGGTTGATGTGGATACTTAAACTAATTAAGGATTCAACCATTTTAGTCCACTTAGCCATATCTATCCCACCTTTACCCTAACCCCATTACAACCATATGAAGTCCTCATGATAATTGCATTCATGAATCACTTGTGTTGATTGTTAGATGAAAAGCAATTCCTTGAAAGCATGATTAGAAGAGACTTGAGTGAATTGACCCTTAGACACCGAGTGATTAGAGTGTATACACACCTAGTGAGGGTTCAATTACTCAATTCTATGTTTCCATACTTCATATCGTGTATTCTTACAAGTTACTTTACTTTGAGGAGTTGAATCAATTCTTTAGATTTTGGATGCATTTGATTCATTCTTTGCTTTGCCCTAATTGTCCATACTTGCTTGGGAATTTGATTGCTTGTTTTCACCAATTTCATATAGATACTATAGATAGATATATAGGTATATATAGTATTTACATACTTGCATGCATATAGGTGGTTGCATTTAATAAGTTGATTACCCCCTTTGATCGTTGTCCTTATTAGTTTAGCATGAGGACATGCTATTGTTTAAGTGTGGGAGAGTTGATGAGTCCATATTTGATGGTATGTTTTGACTTAATTTGGACGGATTCTAGCACTTGAACACACACTTAAGCACCCAAATAGCATACTTTTGTATTTGATCCCTATTTTGATCTTAAATGTGAAAACATGCAATTTGTGCTTTAATAGAGCAATTTAATTCCACTTTTATGTCATTCAATGCCGTGATATGGTTTGTGAGTGATTTCAGGCCTTGGAGGCAAGAATGGATAGCCAAAAGTGGAAGAAAGCATGTACAAGGGAGAAAACATGAAGAAAACAAGAAAAATCACACACAGCGAAGTGTGCGTGCGCACGCACAAGCAGAAATTTCCATGTGTGCGTACGCACGCACCTGTGCATACGCACAGGTCCATTTCCAGCCGCGTGTGCGGATGCACACGTCTGTGCGTCTGCACAGGTCCCTGCACATGATTTCATTAATGAGGCACGTGCTTCACGATTTCTGAGGCCCTTGGCTCATTTTTGGAAGGCTGGAATGCTATTTTGGAGTGCTATATAAAGGAGACTTCAACATTTATCAAGGGGGCATTAGAGCAATTTTTTCACAAAGTTTTCATAGTAATTAGGAGTAGGAGTAGTGTAGAGTAGATAGCTCTCCTAGGGTTTATCAACTTCCATTGTAGCATTTTATAGCAAGCTTTGATTTTGATTGTACTTCTTCAATTGTAAGTACTCTCAATTTCCTCTTTAATTCAAGCACTTTTACTTTCAATTTCTCTTGGTTCAAGTCACTTTGTTCATATTGCAGTTTTGTGTTTCTTGAAGTTTTTATTAATGAATTTTACATTTCATGCTTCCTTTATGTTTGATTGCTTGTTTATGTTTGGTTTTGTTGATAGTTGGTTATAGTTTTACATTTTACTTTGCAAATTCTCCATGTTTTACTTTTATGCACACAAGGTGTTTGTGAAAATGCCAACTCTATATTTTGAGTAGATTTTCCCACCTTGGCTTGTGGTTTGAGTTCATAGGATACTAGAGTCATAATGTCCGACATTTAGTGGTAATTCTTGGGTAGTTAGTTGGTTCTTGTTTCCATTGACGCTAGGCTTTTATCAACTAGTTTGGTAAGTTGGTTAGGACTTATGGATTAAGGTCAATTATACTTGCTTGACTTACTCCTCGATGGTTCGGGTTGACTAGGCGAGATTGACTCATGATAATTACCATAGTTGTGGTTATGTCCATGATAGGATTCCTTGGATACTCACTCCCAAGTCAAGGTTCTTTTATTGCGTTTATAGCATTTTCACTAGTTTTGATCTCACTTCCCTTTAATTGCATTAATTACAATTTTGATCATTGCTTAGTTCTTTTAATCTCTTGTTCTTTGATTTCAAAACCCTTTTTGCCCTCTTCACAACCGGAAGAAGTAACATTTCATTTGCATTCCTAGGGAGAACGACCCGAGGTTTAATTACTCTCGGTTATATTTTGTTTTGAATTGAATTATTTGATTTGGGGAATTACTTGTTGGTCTAGACTATACTTTCAATGACGGGATTTTATTTGGAGAAAATCTAGACTAACAATAGTTTCTTCTCCTCGTCAGTGAGCTTACTTTAACAATCAAACATGTACACCACCACTGAACTTTATTGTCATTCCTACCACATTGGACATTCACTTCCTGTTTCAACATTTTTCTCTTATTCATGCAGAGGAAACAAGACATGTATCCAAGTAAGATGAGTGATGCAAACACTTATACTAGAACATTTGTTTTGAGAATTAAGAAAAATAGTAGTGCAAAACATAAAATCTTAATTATAAAAACAGCATAACTTGGAAGGCATATCATTTTGCCGATATGTATCTTCCCTATTTACTAATATTATGAAGGAACTCCACCACCTCTACTTTTGGTGCTCTTTTCCTTTGTTGGACTCTCCTTTCTTCTTTGGCTCCTGCTTCCTCTTCTTGTTTGTTCCTGGTGACTCTTTAGCAGGGTGTTTTAGAGGCCAAGAGAAATCTACCTAATCCAAGAGTCCATCTTCCTTCAACCGTTGTTCTATTCTTTCTATGTTTCCATGGGCTCTTACTCTTTGCTTGTTTACTAATTCCTGGCATTGGGCGAATGGTTTGATCTCTCGATTTACCACTAGCATGCCATAGACCACGTAGTTTAGCTTTGCTTGAGTCTTTATATCATACTCAGTCATGTCCAAGTGCCGAGCTTCTCCAGCTGCGTGGTATATGCTCTTCCAATGACGAAGATCCTGGAGGTATTTCTCCTGTTCAGCTTGTTGTTGGAACAATTTGTCAAATGATTCTTGAGAGTGACCAGATTGTTCCCTTTGTTGCTCTAGGACTCTTGCTTGGAATTCTCTCTGCTGGTCCATCATCCTCAGTTGGATGTTTTCTTGTAGCTCCATCATCTTCAACTGCCAGCTCTCTTGCTGCTCCTGAGCTCTTAAGTACTGCTCTTGTTGCCTCAGGTATTGCTCTTGTTGTTCCTGTGCTCTCATGTATTGTTGAGACATTTTTCAATGGCTCTTTGCATTTGGCTTAAGTCCATTGTGCCAGTTTTCTTGTCCCTCTTCCGTTTGTGGTCTCCTTCTTCTTCCTTGAGTTCTTCTCTCCTCTTGGGTATTAGTGACACCTTCCATCCTTTTCTTAGTGATTCCTCTGCCTCCCTTTACCCGATCTGTATCTGCATCCTCAAAGAGTACCCCTGCTCTGTTGTACAGCCTCAATATAGTACTTGGGTGACCAAGTCTGCTTGATTTACCGCTATCCTCAGCCATCTCTTGGATGCTATCTGCTATGATTTATGGGATATTGATTTCTCCTTCACTGAGTATACAGTATGTCAGAATTGCTCTCTTTATTGTAACCTCTGAGGTATTTCCAGTGGGGAGTATGGATCTTCTTACTATCTCATACTAACCTTTGGCTTCAGGTATGAGATCAATCCTCTTCAAGTAGCTTAGATCCATATCTGAATCCCTTTTCCAGTCTTTGCCTTCCAAGCATAAACCATTTAGTAGCTCATCAGGATCATTCTCACCCTTCACTCTTATCTTCAAGAACCTCATAATGGATGATGGACTAAAATCCACATCAGCCCCCCTAACATAGCTCTTGTATGGAGGGCTGATTTTGCTTGGCCGTACAGTATTTGCATATAACTCTCTTACCATGGTTGAACTTATGTCCGTGAGAGGTTCACACAGGAGTTCCCATCTTCTCTGTTCGACTATCCTTCTCATGATGGGGTACTCTCCTTCCTTTAATCGGAAACCAATCTCTGGAATAACTTCTTTTGCTTCCATCAACCTATGGTATCGTGACTCATGAAATTGAGACTTAAATCTTTTGACAGGAGTTCCCATCTTCTCTGTTCGACTATCCTTCTCATGATGGGGTACTCTCCTTCCTTTAATCGGAAACCAATCTCTGGAATAACTTCTTTTGCTTCCATCAACCTATAATATCGTGACTCATGAAATTCAGATTTAAATCTTTTGTCATCATAGGTTGGTGGTTCAGCTTCGACTGGTTGCTTCCCTTTCCTTCTTCTGGAACTTGATGAAGCCATTAATCGGGGAAGGAGTGGGGTATAATGGAGTGTGAAAAGGAGGTTTTGGATATAGCACGACTTAGGATGAGGAAGAAAGGAAGTGGGAACAGTGTGATGTTCTTGATTGGAAGATATTGCATGAAATGATTATATTAACAAGGCAAAGATTTGTAAACTCAGGGAGTGTTACTAGCCAATTTATAGTAAAGATATGACCTATTGAAGCAAGCTAAAGGCAATGGTGGTTCGGTCATCTTCAAATGAAAGGTGAGGATTGATGAAAAATTGATGAAGGTGTTGTTGAGAGATTGAGAATGAACGGTGTGCATGTAGAGATAGATGAGGACAAAGATCACCTCTTCATTGGGCATAAGCCTCGGTCTCCAAGGCATTGATTCTTGCAGATTTGTGCTTCCCAACCATGCACATGTGACCTACTTTTCTCCTTGAGACAACCGTATACGGCATGGTGTTCTCCTTTCTTCATTTTTTTTCTTTCATACCTATCCATTTAAATCAAGGCAACAGTAAGCACAAATTTTGAATTTAGCACGGTAGTGGTTATCAAGTGAAAAGTCTAAAAAAAACTAAAAGAAAATTTGCTATATGTTCCTTATTTATGAATAACCAACTATGCCCTTTTTGAATTTGAACAAAATATTGGTGAATACCAAACTTGTTTTCTGCTATGGTTGGTATATTCATTACAAGAAACATTTTATTTTCTACTTTAGCAAAATAAATTCACAAGAATGATGCAGATATGGTTTATCCTTTCATGAACTTGACTCTTTGAGCAAAAGTGACTTCCCTGAAATTTGTAGCATATGTAGACACCAAACTTAATGTTTGGCTATATACTTCAATAGAATGAATAAGTGTATATCCTAAAATGGTTATATGATTAGCATGCTTGAAAAGCCATTTTAGAGTGCCTTTAGGCACACCAAACTTAGGTATCAGACATATGCTTCAAAATGATATGTGCAGTTATCAAATCTACTCATGAGAGCTCAAATTTATGCTAGAAGAACCATTAATTATTGAAATGAAAACACAAACAAGAACATTAAATCATGGGCTGCCTCCCATGGAGTTCTCTTTTACTGTCACTAGCTAGACATTGGTTCCTTGTTAGGGTGGTTGATGATTATGGTGCCTCAGCTTGTCCCCTCTCACTGTGAGCCTTCTTCCTGTGATTTAATGAGCAATCTCTATATGCTCCAGCGAGAGTATCTTATTGACAGTATAATAATCATCGGATTGTGGGTCTATCTCAAACTGTTGGTAGATCAGTTTCACTTTGTCTCCTTTTGAGAATCCTTCAGTTGGGATTCTTTTGTTTCTCCACCCTTTTGGAATCTTTTTCTTGCTCTTCTTTCCTTTCTTCGGTGCCCTTCCTTCCTGCCAGCAGTTGTTTTGTCTGGAATTTTTTCTCAATGCTTGATCCTATGGCCTCTGGTTGCAATCCTTTTCCATCATTCTCATCTTTATTACCCTTTTGTTTTTCTTCATTGTTTATCTTTTGCTTCAAAGGTGATCTGATGAGTGCCTTCTTGGGCTTTTCCTTCCAATTCAAGTCTTCCTCTTCAATTCTCATGCAGCTTTTCTCTTCAGCAGTACGCTGAATTTATTCAAAGACATTTAGAGTGATCTTCTCATCATGTGCTCTTAGAGTCATTTCTCCATTTTCTACATCAAAGATGGCTCTTGCTGTGGCTAGAAAAGGTCTTCCCAATATGATGGAATCGCCTCCCTCCTCATCTAGATCCAAGATCACAAAATCTGCTGGAAATATGAACTTATCCACCTTGACTAAGAGATTTTCAACCACTCCATTAGGGATTACCATTGATCTATCAGCAAGTTGCAAGGTCATCCTTATAGGTTTCACCTCTTCTATGGACAACTTTCTCATCATAGATAAGGGAATCAGATTAATACTTGATCTTAGATCACACAATGCCTTATTAATGGATATGTTGCCAATGGTTCTAGGCAAAAAGAAGCTCCCGGGATCCTTGAGTTTTGGTGGGAGTCCTTTTTGAATCACTGCACTGCACTCTTGTGTTAAAATCACTGTCTCCTTCTCATTCTAGCTTCTCTTCTTGTTGATGAGTTCCTTTAGAAATTTTGCATACAGAGGCATTTTCTCCAATGCTTCAGCAAGTGGGATGTTGATTTCCAGTTTCTTAAAAACTTCCTGAAATTTGGAAAATTGTTGATCATTGAGCTCTCTTTGCAATCTTTGAGGGTATGGCAGAGGAGGAGTATAAGACTTCACGTCCTTCCTCTGTTCTTGTGAGTTCTCCTCCATAACTTCCTTTCCCTTCTTTGAAGTTTGTGGCTCTTCATCTTTCTGCTTGAGCTCTTCCTAGTTCTTCTTTTCAATTGCCACTTCCTTCTTACTGCCAACCTTGTCATCCTCTAATGTTCTTCCACTCTTGAGTTGAATTGCTTTGCATTCATCTTTGGGATTTAGAATGGTATCACTTGGGAAAGTGTGGTTAGTTTTTCTAGATGTTTAGACAGTTGGCCTATTTGTCTTTCCAGGTTTCTCAATGAGGCTTCATGGTTCTTGTTAGCTAACTCTTGATGCTTCATCATCTTCTCCATCATCATCTCCAGATTGGAGATTCTTTGGGATTCTTGGGGTTGTTGTGGCTGAGTGTGGGATGCAGATGGTTGGTGAAGATTATTTTGGTTGGTTGATGGGTTTTGGAGTGGATAGAAGTTAGAATTGGGGTAATTGTTTTGTGGTTTTCTGTATGGATTTTGGTTAGTTTGCAGATGGTTCTGGTAGTTTGTGTTGCGTGAGTTGTTTTAGTTGGAGCTCCTTTGCCATGAATTTTGATTCTGGTTGTGTCCCCACCTTAGATTGGGATGGTTCCTCATAGAGAAGTTGTAAGTGTCTCCATGAAATTTATTTTGTCCAACACCTTGGTTGTGCATATATTTCACTTTTTCTAACTGCTGCTCTTCATAGACTTCTTCATTTTGCCCGCATCCAGCTGATGTTTGATTTGGACTGCTCACTGCTGCAATTTGAAGACCATCAATCCTCTTAGCCATCATCTCTATTTGCTACTAGATTTGTTGGTGCATCACCTTGTTTTGTGATAAGATGGTGTCCACACCTTCCAGCTCCAATACACCTTTCCTTTGAGCAGGTTGGCGTTGCCTTTGATGACCATAAAAGTATTGATTGTTGGTCACAGTGTCTATGAGATTCAGCTGTCTTCATGTGTTGTAATGAGCCTCCTATTGAATAATCAAGGGCTTCTTGAGCTTTCAGTGTCAATCCTTCATAAAAATTTTGGAGTTTATCCCATTCATTGAACATCTCTGGTGGACACTTCCTGATCAAGGCTTTGTATCTTTTCCAAGCATCATACAGTGATTCTCCATCCATTTGAGTGAATGTTTGCACCTCTGTCTTCAACCTGATGACCCTTTGAGGTGGATAGAATTTAGCTAGGAATTTGCTCACTAGATCTTCCCAATTGTTGATGCTTTCCTTGGGGAATGTCTTTAGCCATTGAGAAGCTTTATTCCTCAAGGAGAATGGGAACAGCAGCAGTTTATAGATGTCTGGATGCACACCATTGGTTTTGATAGTTTCACAAATCCTCAGAAAGATGGATAAGTGTTGGGTTGGATCTTCAACTGGACCTCCTCCATAGGAACAATTGTTTTGCACCAGAGTGATAAGTTGAGGCTTCAACTCAAAATTATTTGCATGAACATTGGGAGTTAGTATACTGCTCCCATAGTTTCTTGGATTGGGGAAGGTGTAAGAAGCTAGAACTCTCTTTTGAGGTGGGCCATTATTGTTGGCCACTTCCTCTGGTGGATTAGGGATATTTCCCTCCATCTCCTGGTTTTCCTCTTCTAATTCTTCCTCTCTAATAATGCCCTTCCCTCTTGCTTCTCTTCTTAATCTCAGAAATATTCTCTCTGGCTCAAAATCAAAGGAGGTAGATTCACCTCTCCTTCCTCCTGGCATACAACACAAGAATAATCAGAAACCAAGAACAGAACACTCTACTGCTAGAGTGGGATTAAGGTTAGCTTAAACAAAAATATCAAACAGTTAGTATAAAAACAAAGAAAAAATTGCTTAATCTAGATTATCACCTACTTAATCATTGTCAATCTAAATCAATCCCCGGCAACAGCGCCAAAAATTTGATGAGGGAAAAGCGATTCCACACAAACTCACCGGCAAGTGTACCGGGTCGCATCAAGTAGTAATAACTCACAAGAGTGAGGTCGATCCCACAGGGATTGATGGATTGAGCAACTTTAGTATGGTGATGAATTTAGTTACGTGAATATTTGATGAGTGAAATTTGATTTACAGAAGTGAAATTGCAAGTAAACTAAAGTGCATAATGAAAATTTGCAGAATCTTAAAGTGCTGAAGGAGCAAATTGCAGAAACTTAAAGTGTAAGAAATTAAATGAGCTGAAACTTAAATTGCAAGAAAGGTAAATAACTGAAACTTAAAGTGCAAGAAATTTAGATTGCAGAGTCTAGATTTCCAGGAAACTTAAATTGCATGAAGAATAAAGGGATTTGGGTGTTAGGAATAAAAACAGAACTGGAAAATGTAAATTGCAGTAAATTAAAGAACTCTCAGATGAAGAAAGTCAAAAAATAGATCAATTAGGATTTTAGTTCCAAAATAGAAATGGAAAATTTGCAGCAGAATCAAAACAGAATAAAAACTTAGATCTCAATTTGCTCTCTTAACAAAACAGAAAAGAAGAAATTGCATAAGATAGAAAAAATAGGAAGAAAACTAAGATCAGATCTCCAATTCATAAAACTAGAAACAGGAAAAATAAAAGAAAACTCCAAGGTGAAGAAAGTCAGAAGAATTCTCCAATCAGAGTTCCAAAACCAGAAACAGAAAATTAAAGTTACAGCAGAAGAAAGGAAACGAACAGAAAGGAAAATTCAGATCTAATCTCTATTTCTAAAATTCTAAAAATGAATATTAAAAGAGAGTCCTCCTTGTGAAATCAAATTTCTCTACATTTATACACTTTCCAGTTGTGGAATCAAGTACTTGGAGTGGGATTTTTGGCCTGTGAAGAGGTGGATTAAAATGGCCTTTGATTGCTGCTTCCACAGGAACATTGCATTCTCAAAGTGAGCGCAGCGTTTATTCATCCACGCGTATGTGTCTTTGATGTGTGCGCGTCCTTTTGTGTTTTTTTGCTCATCGATGTGTACGCGTCACTATCAGTCTTCAGCTCCCAGCATGCTCGCGCGCCCCTTTCACACATACGCGTCTTCAATGGCGTTCACTTAGTGAGCGCTACGTTGGCTTAGTGAGCGCTGCCCATGCGTGCGTGTCCTCCAAGGTGCTCCATCGACGCGTACGTGTCATGCATGCGTGCGCGTCGATTGCAAAACTTTGCCTCCAAATTCCAATCTGCCCAAAAATGCTGGCTTAGTGAATGTAGCGCTCTCTTTTGAAAACGAGCGCTAACCACTTCCATGTGTACGCGTCATGCACGCGTACGCATGGTTCTTCGAAAATTTCCCCTAACACGTAAGCATACTGTACGCGTGCGCGTCGCAAGTGTGCGTGGCGTTCCTTATTTGAATGCAACATTATACTACAGTGCTTCTCCTTCTCTTCATTTTCTCACCTAAAATCAGCCAAACAAGCAATCAAAGTCTCACTAAAATCACAAGAATTTGCATTAATCATAATAATCACTTAATTCTTGCATAAATCTCATGATTTTGTATAAAATAAATGATGTTTGATTGACTCAAAATAATCATGAAATTCCACTCCAACCACTTACTTATTGTGCAAGAAAGTGCATAAAACCTAATGAAACAAATGAAAAATACTTGTGAAACTAGCATAAGATGACTTATCATCACAGACTCTCTATTTCCATCTTGTCAAGGTGAGAGAAATCTTCAAGCTACCTCCCTAAAAGGATGGTCCAGAATCCTTTAACAGGAGGGTGGTCGCTAATCCAAGGTTGGATAGGATTCTAGAAGACATATGTCTGCCTGGAACTAAGTGGATCAATAACACACGAGGTAACTGATGAGTGGATTCTTCGATGGTATAAAATTTCCTCAAATGAATGAATTTTCATTGCAAGTATAGTTCTACACCAACAAATAATCCTCCCAATAAAAAATTTAGTTGTCACAAAGAACAAACCCCAAATAAGAATTAACCGAAGTATTTAGACTCCGGGTCGTTTCACAAGGAATTGCAATGAAGTGGGCAATCATTGGCTTTGAAGGACAAGGGGGTTTGATTTATGATGCCAAGGCATCTTAGGCTAGTTTCACTAGAATTTTTCTGTTAGTTTTAGTGGTTTTATGCATTTTCTTGAGCTTAAAGTAACCAAGAATGGTTAAAAGAATAACAAAGCAATGAACCATCCAAACAATATGATTTTGATGCAAATTCCATGAGTTTTTAGTTATATTACTTGAATGCTATGAATGGAAGATTTCTCATGAAATTTTGCAAGACTTTGATGCAATTGTTTGGATGATTTCAGGGTAGAAGAGGCTAGGCAAGGAAGCAACAAAGTCAATAAAGGAAGCTTGAATATCCCATGTGGAGTTTAAGTTCCAGTCTAAGCCTAAACTGGAGCTTAAACTCCAGAATCATGAAGGCTAAGAAATGCTGGAATTGAAGTTTAACCTCCAGTGTAACCTTAAACTGGAGGTTAAACGCCAGAATGGGAAAAGCACCAGGGAGCCATTTCCACGTTTACGCTCCAGTTTGACCTCAAACTGGAGCTTAAACGTGTTCGACACCTCCAGGGCTACCCTTCTAAGCTTCTACGTTTAACCTCCAGTTTAACCTTAAACTGGAGGTTAAACGTAATTGTGAGTTTTTACTTGACGATAACCGGTGCACTTGCCGGAAGGAATTTTGCCGATTGTGCAATTTCCTAAATCGTAGCATAACTAGTTTATGCGCATCAATTTATAATAGGACAAGAAAAGTAAATGGCAAGAAAAGTAAATCAAACAAGCAATTAAAGAAAGCAAAATAAAGAACTGTTGGCTAAGACATGGGAAATTGAGATCACCATCCTTGTCAACAAACCAAATATTGATAATTATGAGGGGCCAACCTATTAATTCTACCCCCAAAAGCCTTAAGTACGTAACTTCTACTCCTAAGCTGGAAGTACGTCAAATAGATTTGATCACATCAATCCATAAATCCCAACCTAGCTACTAATTGACTTAGTAGTGGGTTAGTGTCAATGAGTATCAAATTGATCACCAAGGGTTCTCAAATCATCAATTCAATGAGACCAAATGACTCAAAGTAAACATTTCTTCAAACATCTAGAGTGCAATAAAAGTAAACATCATAAATTGCAAGAATTAATAAAATCTACCAACTACCAATTGCAGAAAAAGTAAGATCACAACTCAAATCATCAATAGAAGAACATCAAACATTAAATTTCATTAAATGTAAACAAAATCCAACATGAGCATTCATAAACATAAAAGAGACATAAAAGTAAAATTGACAAGAGAACTAAGGAGAATAGAGTAGTAGAATAATAAATTGCAAAGGAAATAAGATGAGAACATGGAATTAAGCCTAGATCTAAGATGTAAATGTCCTAAGAACCCTAATTCTAGAGAGAAGAGGGAGCTTATCTGTCTAGAAACTAATCTACATGATGCTAAGTTACAAACAATTGCTCCCCCTTTTGCTCAAGCTTCAATTCTGCATGAAATACCCTCAGAAACAAGTTGAAATTGGGCCTGGGCAGCCCAAAAATTGCCCCCAGCGTTTTGCCTTTAAGTGAGTCATGTGCGAGTATCGACGCGTACGTGCCATGTGCGTGTGCGCGTCGCTTGGCCAAATTCCCATCCATGCGTACTGAAGAGCGGATAATTTATAGGCTTTTTGGCATTGTTTTTAGGTAGTTTTTAGTATGATTTAGTTAGTTTTTACTATATTTTTATTAGTTTTTATGCAAAATTCACATTTCTAGACTTTACTATGAGTTTATGTTTCTTTCTGTGATTTCAGGTATTTTCTGGCTGAAATTGAGGGACCTGAGCAAAAATCTTATTCAGAGGCTGAAAAAGGACTGCAGATGCTGTTGGATTCCGACCTCCCTACAATCGAAATAGATTTTCTTGAGCTACAGAAGCCCAATCGGCGCGCTTTCAATTGTGTTGGAAAGTAGACATCCAGGAATTTCCAGCAATATATAATAGTCCATACTTTGCCCGAGTTTTGACGACACAAATTGGCGTTTAACGCCAAGTCTTTACCCTATTATGGCGTTAAACGCCAGAACTGGCATAAAAACTGGAGTTAAACGCCATAAACAGGTAGCAACTTAGCGTTTAAATCCAATAAAAGTCTCTACACATGGAAGCTTCAATGCTCTGCCCAAGCACACACCAAGTGGGCCCCAAAAGTGGATTTCTGCACTATCTATCTTAGTCTACTCATTTTCTGTAAACCTAGGTCACTAGCTTAGTATAAAAACTACTTTTAGAGATTTATTTTGTACCTCATGACATTTTATACGTTTCATATTGTATCTCTAACGGCATGAGTCTCTAAACCCCATGATTGTGGGTGAGGAGCTCAGCTGTGTCTCGATGGATTAATGCAGTTACTTCTGTTTTCTATTCAATCACGCTTGTTTCTGTTCTAAGATACTCGCTCGTACTTAACCATGATGAATGTGATGATCCATGACACTCATCACCATTCTCAACCTATGAACGCGTGCCTGACAACCACTTCTGTTCTACCTTAGATTGAGTGTGTATCTCTTTGATTCTTGGTTCACGTGTTTGATTGCATATCTTGACAACAGAGCACTCAAATCCGTGAGATCAGAGTCTTCGTGGTATAGGCTAGAATTATTGGCGGCCATTCCTGAGATCCGGAAAGTCTAAACCTTGTCTGTGGTATTCCGAGTAGGATCTGGGATGGGATGACTGTGACGAGCTTCAAACTCACGAGTGCTGGGCGTAGTGACAGACGCAAAAGGATCAATGGATCCTATTCCAACATGAGTGAGAACCGACAGATGATTAGCCGTGCAGTGACAGCGCATTTGGACTATTTTCACTGGGAGGACGGATGGTAGCCATTGACAATGGTGATCCACCAACATACAGCTTACCATGGAAGGAGTCTTGCGTGCGTGAAGAAGAAGACAGTAAGAAAGCGGAGATTCAGAAGACAGAGCATCTCCAAAACCTCAATCTGTTCTCCATTACTGCACAACAAGTATTATTTATTTTATGTTAATTACTCTTTATAAACCCAATCATTTTTATTATTAATTTCCTGACTAAGAATTACAAAATAACCATAGCTTGCTTCAAGCCAACAGCCTCCGTGGGATCGACCCTTACTCACGTAAGGTATTACTTGGACAACCCAGTGCACTTGTTGGTTAGTGGTACGAGTTGTGAAAAGTGTGATTTACAATTTGTGCACCAAGTTTTTGGCGCCGTTTGATAAACCCATATTTTATGATATATTTTGTGCTCAATTTAGGTGATTTATTCAATCCTTCACTCACTTATTCATGTAAATTGCATGGTTTTACTTTCCCTTCCTTATTATGTGATATATGTGAAAAACATGTTTTCTATGCTTTAAAAATAATTATTTTAATTACCTTTTATTACTATTCAATGCCGTGATTTGTGTGTTAAGTATTTTCAGATTTCCTAAGGCAGGAATGATTTAAAGGATAGAAAGGAAACATACAAAAATGAAAGGAAAGCACAAAATGGAGTTTTTGAAGAAACTGGCAGCGACGCGAACGCATGGACGACGCGGTCGCATGCCCAGCGCGAAAAGGCAGCGACGCGAATGCGTGACTGACACGGACGCGCACCTTGAGCAGCACACAGATGACGCGTACGCGTGACCAAAGCGAACGTGTGATAAGGAAAACTCCAGATGACGCGACCGCGTGACCTACGCGGACGCGTGACAGACGCCACGTACCAGAAACAGCAGAAAACGCTCCCAGCGATTTCTGAAGCCCTTTTTGGCCCAGATCCAAGTACAGAAAGCACAGATTAGACGTTATAAATTGGAGGAATGCATGCATTCATGAGGAGGCCTTCAATTATTCACTTTTCATGATTTAGATGTAGTTTTTAGAGAGGTTCTCTCCTCTCTCTTTGGTTTTAGGATTTGGATTCCTCTTAAAGGATTTAGGATTTCAACTCTTCAAAACCCCCAATTTACAAAACTCATAACCAATAATAAGAACACCTCCCTGTAGTTCCTTGAGAAGACGACCCGAGGTTTAAATACTTCGGTTATCAATTTTAAAAGGGTTTGTTACTTGTGACAACCAAAACGTCTATAAGAAAGGATGATTGCTTGGTTTAGAAACTATACTTTTAACGGAAATTTATTTTGAATTCTAAACCTTTAGTCATCCGCTTCGTCAAAATGGCGCCATTGCTGGGGAACTGCAAACGTGTGCCTTATTATTGGTTATTGTAAATATTTTTCTTTTATTTGTTTATTTGTTTTTGTTTCTCCCTTTTATTTCTATTAGCTACTATGAATTCTCACCCCTCTCGCTTTGAGTTTGGTTCTAAATCTGTTGAAAGGAGTGGAAGCTACAACAGGAATATGCATCAAGGTCTAAGCAATCAAAGATGGATGGAGCCAAGAGGCCCTGATCAACCCTTTAGGCAACAACGCCCTCCAAGATATCATGGACGAGGACCACTCCACAATGCATACCAAGCTGATAGATATGGTGGACCCTTTTGTAATTACCAACAAGCCCCACCCTGTGCTTATAGACCATCCTCTCAACGTAGCTTTGAACCACCATACTCACAAGCTCCTTTTCACTATTTACCACCGTATAACCCTTATCCACCACAATCCCAATCCAATTACTCCTAAGAACCACCACATTCTTATTTTGAACCCTCTTTCCCAACCAACGAACCCTCATACCCACCCCAATCTCCAATGAATGACAAACTTCGTGTTCTTCTTTAAGGGCAAGCGAATATGCAAAAGGGCGTATTGGAACTCACTACTGCCTTAACCGAGATAGTAAATTTAATAGCTTCCCGACATCTGAGCACTCAAAGCACTCCCATGGCTACATGTGGAGAATCAAAAGAAGAGCGAAGCATGAAGGAGACACTAGAAACCTCGGTGGACAATGAGGAGTATGGCTTTGTATTTGAACAAGTGGAGGAAGCCATGATAGTTGTAGAGGAAGAAGTGGCTAAAGATTTAGGAGATGCTGAACCTCCATGGAAATCGAGAACTGTAAAGGATTCTGTTGAGAAGTTCGAAATTGATGCCAAAGAGGACAGTGCACAACCTCCAAAGCATATACCTTGTGAAAAATTGGGCGGAACAGACCAAGAAGTTGATTCCATAGGCAATGATGATCATGAATCAAGCTCTCCTAGTTATGAACTTGCATCCGCAACTGAACTTCATGAGCCTGAAGAACCTTATCCAAGTGAATACGAAGATGATGTCGAGGTAGATTTCTCTCAACCTTCAACGTATGACTTGAGTGACGAGGAAGACATGGAAGACTTTGATCAGGACGTAGTTGTAGCTGAAGAATTTTGCAAAGAAGTGGAGGAATTCACAGAAGAATACAAGGGAGTAAAACTTACAGAACCACTGGAAACACCTATCCCAAGGCCATTACCACCTAATACAACCTTCAAGTGGGTACAATCCTTAACCTTTATCTTTACCTTTCCACTTGAATATGGTTTGCTTGAAACAGATGGCCAGCTTAGAGCTCTATGCGGCTTTAAGAGCAAGAGGGAAATGGCTCGTACTCAGAGCTGGTGTGCAAGATTCAATAAGGTTCCACGCTTCAATTCGAAGTGCATGGATTGGTACCAAATTCAATTGGATGGGTCTTGGAAGGCGTTTGGTCATCTTGGTAAGAATACAATTTCTAAACCGCCCGGATGGAAGAATATAAACCAAGACAGAGGCGGATTTAAAAGCAAAGTTTGGGATCCTGGAATCTATTCTGACATTCGCCACCCCGGGAGCCTGAGAATCTGTTTGAAGCTGCTCAAAAGCTTTACATGCCTAGTTTGGGACCCCGGAGGCTGTTGGCATTCCAAACATTGGTGGAGATTTCTGGATGAATTTAAGCATAAGCCACCATAACAGGAAGCTCATCCAATGTCCAACTTAAGGACTTTAACTAAAAGTGCTAGGTGGGAGACAACCCACTATGGTATGGTCGTTTCTTTTTCAATTTTATTTCATGTTGTTTGTTTTTATGTTGTATTATTTTTATTGAACCTGGATATTATTCGTAGCATTTACTTTAGCATTGCATACTGCATAATTGCATAATTGCACAAAAAAAAATTTTGCACGCGACGCGTAAGCGTCGCTGACGCGTCCGCGTCACAAGTGCATTAGGAAGAAAAACAAAGTGAACAGAAAGTCACGCGAAAGCATGGCTGGAGGCGTGCCTTTGACACGATATGTTCCACGCGACCGCATCACTAACGCATTCGCAACAGTCGCGAAAAAACACCTCCCACACGTCTGCATCAATCACGCGAACGCGTGACTTGAAAATCGGCGTAAAAATCCAACGCCCAGAAATCTCGGTTGGAATCGTGCGGCTGGTGTGTGTTTAGCACAAAACGGCCCATGCGTTTGCATCCTTGACGCGAACGCGTCACTTGCAAAACACCCATCCCACGCAAAAGCATGAGCGACGCGTCCACGTCGCATGGATATTATGGCACCTTAAATGAAGACAGAGAGTTGCGCTGAAACGACGCTGGAAGTGTACGTCTAGCACAAATTTCAGCGACGTGGTCGCGTGCCTCACGCGTCCGCGTCATCCATCTTTCACCCATTCCACTCAATCGCGTTAATCACGCAATCGCGTCAACTCCATTTCACCATAGTCGCGCGATCGCGTACCCCATGCGTTCGCGTGGATTCAAAATCACTAACCCCTATCACGCGAAACCCTACCCGTCGTGCCCCTCATACCCCCTTCTTCTTCCTTTCTTCTCTGCAACCCACCCTCCCTAACCACCACCACCACTCCCAGCCGATCACCTCCGACCGCCGCACC
>NC_029791.2:52815815-52860899 GCF_000816755.2 Arachis ipaensis
TCTTTCCCTCTTCCCCCGCTCCCAACCCTACCACCCTCCACCGTGACCACCGCCCCACTACCCCTCCACCATTAACCCTACCCGAACCCCCTGCCATCGAAAAGCCGCCCACCGCCGCGCCAACCACCCATCACCGCCACGTCAGCACCACCACCACCATACCCCCATCATCTCTCTGTTCCATAAATTTGTTCTTCCACACACCAGGTTCTGCCGAAAGCCAATTTCTCCTTCCTTCGTAGTTAGTTGCATATTTTTCAGATTATATTCGAATTAGGCTAGTTAGAGATGCATGTTTGTAGTGGATTCTAGGTGGTTAGGTAGCTAGGATGTGGTTAGTGGATTTAGGCCTAGTAATTGCGCCATACCTGTTGCTTGTTTTACCTATTCTGCAATTTTGGTCTGGCTGTGATGTTCATACTGTTCATATGCTGTTCTTTACTGCTTCATGCTGCTGTTACACTGCTCTTTCATGTTCATATTCCTTATGTGTATTTGCAGCTTTATTTTAATTTATATGAACTGTTCTACTTGCTGTTTATTATCCGGGAACATCCAACTTTAGCCGAAATACTGCCCAATTTTCTGCAAATTGTTTCCTTCTCTTTCATGAATTGGTTTTGGAAATTTTGAATTTTGCATTACATAGCTTTTACCAAACCAATTCATGAATGCACGGGATATCATGCTTATTCCCTCTTAATTCCCTGGCTAGTAAATCGCATTATTGATGATTTCCTTTTAATTTTTGCTACTCTCATCTCTATTTGAATTATCATCAATAACCTGATATTTTTGCTTGAATATGAGTTGATTATTATTTAAATTTGTGAATTTCTTGTTACCTAGGAAACATTTATCATGCCACTTACTTTAACTTTCTTTCTCCTAACTCACTGCTTTCCACTTTCTAACCTCTTTTTCACTTTTAACCACTTTTGACTTTCTAACTTCTCCCTTTGCTTTTTAACTAACTCCTTCAACTTTTTCACTCATGGCATGATTATTGTTTCTCCTAATTAACAGGTATTCTACTTATAATATATTTTAGATTGTGATTTTTCATCTCCAATTTTTAACTCTGACACAATCCAAAATGTACATTTATTTAACTCATTTCATAATTCTACTACTCTTTTGCCACTATGTGCTTCTATTGTTATTATTCTATTTGCCTACTTGTTTTCCTGCTTTTGTTCTTCAATTATATCCTGGGATTTCTGTTTTTCAGGATGTCTGACCCTCAGCGCAAAGGAAAAGGCAAAGCCACCACTGGCAAAAGGAAAAGAGGTGAATCCTCTATGTCTATCCTGGACATTATGCATGATGACTCCTGGTGGGAAAAGCACCTTACCCCATAAGAGAAGGCTAACTAGCTCCTCTCTGCCAATGATCCAGTTAAATTTACAAGCAGATACTGTGAGCTGAAGTATTTAGTGTTTGCCACCTCCAAAAACCTGTACTTGGAGAGAACTCTGAAAATTCCAGAAGAACTATAGCAGTACACCTCCGAACAGATAAAACAGAGAGGCTGGTTCTTCTTGGAGAGAAATTTGATAGAGGTCAATGCTCCCTAGGTAAGAGAGTTTTACTGCAACTATTTCAAGACTTCCCTGGATGCAGTGCACCTCAGAGGGAAACAGATACTGGTCACTGAGGAAGCCATTGAGGATATTTTGCAGCTTCAGCCTAAGTCAGATCAGCCTGACGGTTACCAAAAGGCTGAAGAGGATATGTGCTTCATGAGATTTGACTGGGATGCTGTCAAGCAGAGGATAGCCCTTGATCCTACTGTACTATGGGTCATTGGGAAGAACACAGCAATGCCTAAGGGTATCAAGCTGATGTATCTGAATGATGAGGCTCAGCTCTAGCACCAGATCCTGAGCAACTTTGTTATACCGAGCACTCATGAGACAGAGCTGCCTGTTGCTATGATCACCCTCCTCTGGTGTGTGATGGAGGGTAAGGACCTGTATCTCCCACGATTCATCTGGTACTACATGGCCAGGGTCCATGTCAGAGAAACTCTCCCTTTCCTATATCTGATTACCCAGCTCGACCGTCGAGCTGACGTGCCTTGGGAGCTTGCTGATGAGAAGCCACCTGCTGCAGACTGCAAGAAGATCATTCCTCACAGCAGGAAGTTTCAGGCTTTGGGTTACAGACCCCCATTCCTCACCGCTTCTGATGAGACAGCCACACCTTCTGCTGCCCCCTCTTCATCTATTGCTGCCCCAGCTACCACCACTGCACCTCCACCTGCCTCAGAGCCCATTTACCACCTCGTGTAACGCTTATTTCAGCAGCTGAACCAGATGGAGCACCACAACCGGTGGTGATATGAGCCATCTGAGCATCGCAACAAGCGATGCTATGAGCACCTCAAGTTGATGATCCGATCTGGCGGTGACATCCCCTCCGAGCCTGACACACCATCAGAGCCATCTGAGGAGGAGGCAGACGAGCATGAGGATGAGACCCATGCACAGAGAGAGGCTGAGCAAGCAGGACCGGAGCAGGCTGCATCACAGCTGGAGGAGCCATACCAGATTCAGGCCGCAGACCTAGAGATTCCTCTCCAGTCAGCGCCTCCCCTGCAACAGACAGATCCTCCTACCCTCATCCAGTCTGCAGACCTTCAGGCCACCACCAAGACTCCAGCAGCCCATCCTACCGGTGATGACACTCCTTCACACCCAGCTTGAGTGAGCATCGAGGACGATGCTACATTTTAAGTGTGGGGAGGTCGCCATCCCTGGTGTATCTTTTTGGTGAACCACTACAGACTCTTTTATCTTATTTTGTTATTTTTCTGTATTTTTATTTTTATTTTTATTTTTCAGTACTTATACATTGTTCTTTTGCGGTATTTTTACTTTATTTCCACGTCTTTCACTTTAGTTTATATCTTAGCTATTTAGTTTAGTTTGCAATTCTAAACTTATTAGTTATAGAATATGTGGATTCATTAGTATAGTTTACCCTTTTAGTATATGATAATTTGGTTTAAATTGGAAATAAAAAGGAAGTAAACTAGAGACTTTAGTAAATTAAAACAATCCACACACCTTGTATAGATAGCATTACATGTTAGTTAGTTAGCAACATTTCATCAAGGAACAACACTAAGATTTTAAGGGCCACCCTAAGATTTACATTGAGAATAATGGGAACTCTTAATTTTTACTTGCATGACATGTATAACTAATATATGATTTTTGAGCTGGAGAACACACAGCCTGTGAGTTTTGAGCTTAATTGTATGGTTACATTCAAACTATAAATTTCATTCCTGTGTGTTTTGCCCTTCTTTTTTATTCTGATGTTCTTTACTTTATTTTATTCTATATGTCCAATATAGAATATAGATACATACCAAGAGATGATTGAGGCCATCATTTGAATTTTTCCTCACTTAGCCCAAATTAGCCTACCTTTTACATCACCCTCGTTAGCCCCCTTGAGCTTTTTAATCCCCTCTTGTTCTATAAACCACATTACTAGCCTTAAGCAGAAAAATAAAATAACAATCCCAGGTTGAATCCTTGGTTAGCTTAAGATAGATATTGTGTACAATTTGAGAGTAGGGAATTTTATGGGAACATGGGATGATAGAAACGAAGTAGGAATTTAAAAAGATTAAGTTAATTCAAAAATAAAAAAAATTGGGAAGCATGCTCATGTAAAATCAAAACAATGGAATTACCATGTGCATTGATTAAAAAAAAAGTCAAGTATTTAAATAAAGGGGATACAAAAATTTCCCAATTGCAAAATAAAAAGAATCAATGTACATGGGACAAAATTAAAATTTAATGCATGAGTTTGCAATACAAAGATGAAAAATTTGGGTAAATAGGTTAAGGAACTTTAAAATTATATATAGTGTGTATGTTAGGTGAGATCTTAGACTAATTAAGGATTCACTTATTAGCTCACTTAGGCTTATACATATACCCTTACCTTTACCTTGGCCCCATTACAACTTTGAATAAGACCTCATGATTTTTGTATGTCTGTATTCTATAATTGTTGATTGGTTAGATGAAGAACAAAGTTATAGAAAGTAAGGATAGAAAAAGAATAGAGTGATTAACCCAATAAACACTGAGTGACTAGAGAGTAAACACGAAATCCAGTGAGGGTTCAATAGCTCATCACCATATATCTCTGCTTAAATTGTTAATTGTCTTGCAAGTTTGTGAAATATTTTTACCCATCTCAATTGTAAAAGTGCTTTAATATTATCTAAGGTTTGGCTATGCATATATGAATCCTTGAGGATATGAATTAATTTAACTACATGTAAGCTTTATATACAAGTGAATAACAATTAGAATTGCATGATTCATTTAGGTAGTTGCATTTAGAATAGATTGCATTTCATGAGATTCCACCACTTTAACCTTACCTTATTCTTTATCTTGGATTTAGCATGAGGACATGCTATTGTTTAAGGGTGTGGAGGTTGATAAACCCATATTTTATGATATATTTTGTGCTCAATTTAGGTGATTTATTCAATCCTTCACTCACTTATTCATGTAAATTGCATGGTTTTACTTTCCCTTCCTTATTATGTGATATATGTGAAAAACATATTTCCTATGCTTTAAAAATAATTATTTTAATTACCTTTTATTAGCATTCGATGCCGTGATTTATGTGTTGAGTATTTTCAGATTTCCTGAGGCAGGAATGATTTAAAAGATGGAAAGGAAACATACAAAAATGGAAGGAAAGCACAAAATGGAGTTTTTGAAGAAACTGGCAGCGACGTGAACGCATGGACGACACGGCCGCATGCCCAGCGCGAAAAGGCAGCAACGCAAACGCGTGACTGACGCGGACGCGCGCCTTGATCAGAACGCAGATGACGCGTACACGTGACCAAAGCGAACGCGTGATAAGGAAAACTCCAGATGACGCGACCGCGTGACCTACGCGGACGCGTGACAGACGCCACGTACCAGAAATAGCAGAAAACACTCCCAGCGATTTCTTGAAGCTCTTTTTATCCCAGATCCAAGTACAGAAAGCACAAATTAGAGGTTATAAAGTGGGAGAATGCATCCATTCATGAGGAGGCCTTCAATTATTCACTTTTCATGATTTAGATGTAGTTTTTAGAGAGAGGTTCTCTCCTCTCTCTTAGGTTTTAGGATTAGGATTCCTCTTAAAGGATTTAGGATTTCAACCCTTCAACAGGTTCAATATTTCTTTTACTTTCTATTTTTCTTTTACTTTCAGATATTTTAAATACTCTCATTTAATTACTTATGTTGCCGAAATGGCTTATGAACTCTTTATGTTTAGATTGATTTTCTCTTATTAATACAATGGAGGAATTTCAGATTTATAATTCCTATTTAGCTTTTATATTCTTGACTTTAATTGATTAACTGGAAGCTCTTGAGTTATCAACTTATCGTGATTGATTGTTATGTCGGCTAATTGACTGGAATTCCACTAACTCTAGTCTTTCCTTAGGAGTTGGCTAGGACATGGGAATCTAACTAATTATTTCACTTGACTTTCCCTTGCTTTCGTAAAGGTTAACTAAGTGGGATTAACTTCAATTCTCAAAGGAAGTAACTAGGATAGGACTTCCGAATTTTCATACCTTGCCAAGAGTTTATTTTACAGTTATTTATTTATTTTATTTGTCATTTAAATTACTTATTCCTTACTTTCAAAACCCCCAATTTACAAAACTCATAACCAATAATAAGAACACCTCCCTGCAGTTCCTTGAGAAGACGACCCGAGGTTTAAATACTTTGGTTGTCAATTTTAAAGGGGTTTGTTACTTGTGACAACCAAAACGTTTGTAAGAAAGGATGATTGCTTGGTTTAGAAACTATACTTGCAACAGGAATTTATTCTGAATTCTAAACCATCAGTCATCCACTTCGTCACCGTTGTCGGGTATTGTTCGAGTTTGGACAACTGACGGTTTATTTTGTTGTTTAGATTAGGAAAAATTTATCTTTTTAGTTTAGAGTTACTAAAATTACGTCTTCTATTATTGTTTTTGGTTGAAACGTTTTTTTAAAATCCTTATTTTCTTTTTCAATTTTTTCGAAAATTTTTATAAACTAATAATTGAGTTTTTCTCTTTGAGTTTAGTTTCATATTTTAAGTTTGTTTCAATTGCATGCTTTTATTTTCTTTCAATTTTTTTCAAATTATTAGTGCTCAAAATATAAAAATTTTTAAGTTTGGAGTCCTTTGTGTTTCTGTTTTCTTAAAAATTTTTCAAAAGTTGTTCTTAGCGTTCATTATGATATTGAAAGTTTTCCTGTTTATTTCCTTTGTTTTGATCTAAAAATTTAAGTTTGGTGTCATTTTTTTACTATTTTTCTCTTTCTTCATTGAATTCAAAAATATCTTTTCTCTTTATTTTAATTAAATTTTGAATTTTTCTTTAAAAAAATTTAGATTTTTATTTTAAAACTTTCTATTCTATCTTATCTTAGTTTTGAAATTTCAAAATTCAAAATCTTTTTCAAAAATCATATCCAAAGTTTTTCAAATCTTCTTAATTAAGTAATTATTTTAGTTTTCAAATTTATTTTTATCTTAGTTTTTGAAATTTACATTTTAATTTCTAATTATTTTATTTTATCTTATTATTTTTATTTAATTTTAATTATTCGGTTTGATTCTATTTAAATGAAATAAAAACAAAAATATATTTTATTTGCAATTCATATCAATTCCATTTTATCCATCATGGACCTAAATGGAAATGAACAGTCCAGAAGGACTCTGTGGTCATCTGCTAACCCCATTACTGCTGCATATGGGAGTAGCATCTGTATACCTCCCATCAAAGCAAGCAGTTTTAAGCTAAATCCTCAGCTCATTGTCATGGTGCAGCAAAATTGCCAGTATTCCGGTCTTCCACAGGAAGAACCTACTGAATTTCTGGTGCAGTTCTTGCAAATTACTGACACAGTGCGTGACAAGGAGGTAGATTAGGATGTATACAGGCTGTTACTGTTTCCGTTTGCTGTAAAGGATCAAGCTAAGAGGTGGTTAAATAACCAACCACAGCAAGCATAAGAACATGAAAACAGTTATCAGATAAATTTCTGAATCAATATTTCCCTCCAAAAAGGATGACACAGCTAAGGCTGGACATCCAAGGCTTTAAACAAGAGGATGATGAATCCCTTTATAACGCTTGGGAGAGGTACAGAGGGATGCTAAGGAAATGCCCCTCTGAAATGTTTTCAGAGTGGGTGCAATTAGACATCTTCTACTATGGGCTTACAGAAAAAGCTCAGATATCTCTAGACCACTCTGCTGGTGGATCTATACACATGAGAAAGACTATTGAAGAGGCTCAAGAGCTTATTGATATAGTTGCTAGAAATCAGCATCTGTACATAAGTAATTAGTCCTCCATGAAAGAAGAAGCTGAGGCAGTATCAACTGACTTTAGTCCCCAGGAACAAGTTGCTGAACTCAATCAGCAACTATCTTCTATAACAAGGCAGTTAGCAGAATTTAAGGAGATGCTACAAGAAAACAAAAATGCTAATAAGGATATGGAATTAAAATTGAATCAAACAAAACAGCAGTTATCAAAACAGATAACTGAGGAGTGCCAAGTAGTTTAATTAAGAAGTGGAAAAACATTAAATACCTCAACCCAAAACAGCAGAAAGCCAAGAAAAGAACAGCTGACAGAGGATGAGCAACCTGCTACCCAAAATCCCTCTGAGGATAGTAAGAGCCCATAGAGGAATAAGTCTGGCGTTCAAACGCCAGAAAAGGGTGAAAAATTGGCGTTAAACGCCCAATCCATGTTCAGTTCTAGCATTCAAACACCAAAAAAGGGAAGGAATCTGGCGTTAAACGCCCAATCCATGTCCAGTTTTGGCATTTAAACACCAGTGAGGGATCAGACACCTGTAAGTGCTGATAATAACTCCCTCAAGAAGGCTTCTCAACCTGCCTCTGTAGGAAATAAACCTGCAGCAACTAAGGTTGAAGAATATAAAGCCAAAATGCCTTCTCCTCAGAAACTCCGCCAAGCGAAACAGGATAAACAATTTTCCCGCTTTGCAGACTATCTCAGGACTCTTGAAATAAAGATTCCGTTTGCAGAGGCACTTGAGCAAATACCCTCTTATGCTAAGTTCGTGAAAGAGATCTTAAGTCATAAGAAGGATTGGAGAGAAACAGAAAAAGTTTTTCTCACTAAAGAATGTGGTGCAGTCATCCTAACAAGCTTACCAGAAAAGCTTAAGGATCCCGGAAGCTTTATGATACCATGCACATTAGAGGGTACTTGTACCAAGACAGCTCTATGTGACCTTGGGACAAGTATCAATCTAATCATTGCATCCACTATCAGAAAGCTTGGCTTGACTGATGAGGTCAAACTAACCTGGATATGTCTTCAACTTGCTGATGGCTCCATTAAATATCCATCAGGCATAATTGAAGACATGATAGTCAAGGTTGGGCCATTTGCCTTTCCCACTGACTTTGTATTGCTGGAAATGGAGGAGCACAAGAGTGCAACTCTTATTCTAGGAAGACCTTTCCTAGCAACTGGATGAACCCTCATTGATATCCAAAAAGGGGAAGTGACCTTGAGAGTCAATGAGGATGAGTTCAGGCTGAATGCTGTTGAGGCAATGAAGCATCCAGACACATCAAAAGACTGCATGAGTGTTGATATTATTGACTCCCTGGTAGAGGAGATCAACATGGCTGAGAGTCTCGAATCAGAGCTAGAAGACATCTTTAAAGATGTTCAGCCTGATCTGGAGGAATCAGAGGAAATAAAAGAGCCTCTGAAAATTCTTCAGGAAGAGGAGAAACCTCCTAAACCCGAGCTCAAACCACTACCACCATCCCTGAAATATGCATTTCTGGGAGAAGGGGACACTTTTCCAGTGATCATAAGCTCTGCTTTAAATCCACAGGAAGAGAAAGCACTACTTCAAGTGCTAAGGACACACAAGACAGCTCTTGGGTGGTCCATAAGTGATCTTAAGGGCATTGATAAACCACTATTTTATGGTTTATAATGTGTTTAATTGTGTGGTTTTATCATGATCTTTACCCACTTATTCATATGATTATCATGCATTTATATTTCCTTCCTAAAATTATTACATGATTGAAAACTTGCTTCCTAGAGATTTTTAATTATGTATTTTAATTCTCCTTTATTCCATTCGATGCCGTGATCTGTGTGTTAAGTGTTTCAGGCTTTATAGGGCATAAATGAGTTGGAGATTGGAAAGGAAGCTTGGAAAAATGGAAGGAACACAAGAAATTAAGGAGATGACTAGCGAGAAGTGACGCGGCCGCATGACTCACGCGACCGCGCAGAAGAGAGGAAATCGCAGTGACGCGGCCGCATGGCTCACGCAACCGCGTGGATTGGAATAGCACAAGTGACGCGGAGGCGTGGATGACGCGCCCGCGTGGCAAAGAAAAATGCCGCATGACGCGTCCGCTTGAATGACGCGATCGCGTGACATGTGCGATCTGCATAATCTGCAGAATTCGCTGGGGGCGATTTTGGGCCCTGTTTTGACCCAATTTTCGGCCCAGAAAAGCAGACTAGAGCCAGAGAACATGCAGAAACCAAAAACGACATTCATTCTACACAGTTTTAGTTTTTTAGATCTAGTTTTACTCCTCCTCTAGGTTTTCTCTCTACACATTCATAGTTCTTAGGATTTTTATTTTCTATTGTTCTTTGCATTGGGATATCGAGAAGAGTTATTACCTCATCAAGACTTCGTCATTCTAGTTCGTTTTTTTTACTTGGCTTTACTCTTCCATGTCCTTTAACTTACTCAATTTTACTATTAGATTATTTTAGAATTTATTAATACAAGAGTTACTTTTATTTTTAATTGATTCCTTTGAGTTTTATTTATCATGTCTTTCTTTAATTCCCTTTCCTATGTTATGAGTTCTACATTCACAATGAGCGAGTAGTTCCCTAACTTGATGGAGAGTTGATTGAAAGGAACCCTTGAGCTAGAATACTCAAAAAAGAGA
Organism: Arachis ipaensis; assembly: GCF_000816755.2. NCBI lineage: Eukaryota > Viridiplantae > Streptophyta > Magnoliopsida > Fabales > Fabaceae > Arachis > Arachis ipaensis. The sequence goes on from NC_029791.2 coordinate 52,825,857, forward strand.
TTGTAATTGGGTTTATTGTTGGATGGCTCTCTAGTCACTAACGCCAATACTTCCAAGTAAGCGGATTGGGACTTGTGATTAGAAACATCATTCCAACTTGTTTGACTTTCCCTTATTTAGTAAGGGATAACTAAACAGAACGACCTTCAATTATCAATTAATCTTGAGAGTACTGCATCAAGAATAGGGCTTCCAACTAATCTACTCCCAGTCAAGGCTTTTATTTAAATTACTTAATTTCTCCAATTTAATTTCCTGTTTATTCAACTCAAACTCTTTCTGAAAATATCTGATTAATAAAATAGCACACCTTTTTGCAACTCGTTGGGAGACGACTTGGGATTCATACTCCCAGTATTTTAATTTTAATTTTTGTGACAACCCTTCTAAATTGATAAGCAGATTTCTGGTTGGTTAAGAACTATACTTGCAACGCACAACTTATATCAATTCTTAATTAGCCAATTTCCGCCACGTCAATTTTTGGCGCCGTTGCCGGGGAGTTGCAATAGAGTGCTAAAGTTATTAATTGGATTTTACTTATTTGCATTTTATTTTATCTTGCTACCATGAGCTGCTTGTTTCTTTCGTTAGATGACGCGTTCACTTCCTGATCCAAACTTGCTGGTATTCGATCCTGAGATTGAAAGAACTATTTCACGAATAAGGCAAGCTCGGCGTCGGTTAGTTCTCTCTGAGGGCGGATCTGAAACGTCACTTGAGAAAGAAACCAGCCCCCGTTCTACTGATTTGGTTGATTTACGTGCAGGTAACATGGCAGCAGCTAGGAGAGTTACTATCCAGGAGGCTGGAGCCCCTGATTTTACAATGCAACCATTTCAAGCGCATCACCTAGCGGTGGCTACAGACTTTGAAATAAAGACTGCACTGCTCAATTTGATGCCCAAGTTTCATGGCTTGCCTGCTCAAGAGCCTATCAAGCACCTGAGAGATTTTCAAGCAGCCTGTTCTACTGTCAGGCGTGATGGTGCAGATAAAACTTCAATTTTGTTGAAAGCTTTCCCGTTTTCTCTTGAGGGGAAGGCAAAAGAGTGATACTACACTCAACCAGCAGCAACTGTATCCAACTGGGATACACTGAGACGAGAATTCTTGGAAAAATTCTGTCCAGCTGAAGTTACTGATAAACTGAGGAAAGACATTTCCATGATTGTTTAGGATGAATCTGAGACTCTCTATGAATACTGGGAGTGCTTCAATAATCTTCTGGAAGTATGCCCCCACCATATGATTGACAAGATAGTGTTACTCGGTTACGTCACACAGGGCATGAGGCCCCAAGATAAGACCACATTGGAAAGTGCTAGCAATGGGTCTATGAAAAAGTACAAGACCACTGACGAGGCATGGCAATTGATCAGCAACTTAGCTGAATCTACTCGGAATCACAGGAAGAAACAAGGCCATTCAAAAGCTATTGCAGAAGTATCCTCTAGCAGAGAGGCTGCTGCTCTAACTCAGAGTATCTGTGAAATGACCAACTTGCTGAAGCAGATGCAATTGAATCAACAACAAGTTCAGCAAGCTCAACCTTCTCCACCACAGCAAAACCAACAGTTAGTCCCACAGAGAGTTTGCAGAATTTGTTCTGATTATAGCCACTATACTGATGAATGTCCGCAGCTCCAGCAGGAAGACAACACCGTGGTAGCCACTCATAACTTCTATGACCGCCCCAACCAAGGGTACAATCAAGGTGGCAACTACAACCCTGGATGGCAGGACAATTCTAACCAGAATTGGAGGGACAACAACAACAACAAAGGAGGCAGAGACAATTAGGGAAATCAGAGGTGGAATAATAACAACAACAGGCAGCAGAACCAGAACCAGCCTTACAGAGCACCTCACCTGAGATAGTCCCAAGGACCACAGAATACCCAACAGCAGACCTCTCAAATTACTTATCCTTCCTCATCTTCTAATGATGATTTACACAATCCATTGATCGGAGACAACAGACCATGGAAAATAACATTAATGCCACTCTAAATGGTCTGAACGCTACTCTGCAAGCTCTTGTCTCACAGATTGGATCAATGAATAACTCAAATAACCAGCCTTTGAGCTCCAGTGAAATCCCCTCTCAACCATTACCCAATCCCAAGGGTGGCATTAATGCCATCACCCTGAGGTCTGAAACCACACTACAGGAGAGGAACCAGGAGGAGCCAAACCCACCAGAACACACCTCAGCTGAAGAGGTAGTGGAAATAGAAGATGTTGAAGAGGAAGAAGACATACAGGACATAACTGAAAAAGAAGAAGTTCAACCACAGGAAGAAGCATCAAAAGGCGCAGACACTGCAGAAGACACCACTCCTATTCCATTTCCACAACTTGCAAGGAAGCCCAGGAAGCAGCTAGAACCTGATCCAAAAATGGTAGAGATATTCAAAAAAGTTGAGGTAACTGTTCCTCTATTTGATGTTATTCAACAGGTACCTAAGTATGAAAAGTTTCTAAAAGATTTATGTATACATAAAGACAAAATTAATGAATTAGAAACTATTCCTTTAGGTAGTTCCATATCTGCTTTAATGGGAGGTTTACCTGAAAAGTGTAGTGACCCAGGTCCTTGTATAGTTAATTGTACTATTGGTGGTGTGATAATTTCTAACTGCATGTGTGATTTATGAGCATGTGTGAGTATAATGCCTTTGTCTATATATGATATTTTGAGGCTCCCTCCCTTAAAAAGGTCGGCAACTCGTTTTGTGTTAGCAGATAAGAGCATTATTACAGTGGTTGGAGTTGCTGAAGATGTATTAGTGGGCATTAAGGGACTCACATTTCCCACTGATTTTTATATTCTGGAGATGCCCCAAAATGACTCAGAGAAACCATCATCAATCCTACTTGGAAGACCTTTCCTGAAGACATCAAAGTTCAAATTGGATGCTTTTTCAGGAACACACTCTTTTGAAATAGATGGCCGATTAGTAAGTTTCAACTTGAATGGAGTTATGAAGCACCCTCCAGAAGATCATTCTATCTTCCAGTGTGACATCATAGATGAAACTGTAGCTGAAGTTCACCAGGAGGAATTAGAGGAGAAGCACACAGGACAAGGTCCAAGTGTGGGGACATTCTCAGAAGGCAATGACAGTGCTTTACCATTGTTACCAGCTCCAGACAACCCAGAGCCTGACCATGATCAGAAGTTAGACTTGAAACCCCTTCCTCCACACCTCAAATATGCTTACCTTGAGGACAAACAATAGTGTCCAGTTATCATTGCAAGGGAACTCACTTCTCAACAAGAAGAGCAGTTACTTAGTATGCTGAGGAAGCATAAGAAGGCAATTGGGTGGAGTTTGGCAGATATAGTAGGCATCAACCCTCAAGTATATGAGCACAGAATATTCTTAGATGAGGGAGCAAGGCCCGTTCGTCAACCCCAAAGAAGACTGAACCCCACTATCTTAGAGGTTGTCAAAAAGGAAGTGACCAGACTACTTGAAGCAGATATCATCTATCCCATCTCAGACAGTGAATGGGTAAGCCCAGTACAAGTAGTGCCAAAGAAGTATGAAGTCACTACAGTGAACAATGAGTGTGGAGAGCTCATAGCAACCAGAGTACAAAATACTTGGAGGGTCTGCATTAACTACAGACGCCTCAACCAAGCAACCCGCAAGGATCACTATCCTCTTCTATTCATTGATCAAATGCTGGATCGCCTGTCAGGTAAATCATATTATTGTTTTCTAGATGGTTACACAGGTTATTTCCAGATTCATATAGCTCCTGAGGATCAGGAAAAGACCACTTTTACATGTCCTTTTGGGACTTATGCTTACAAGAGAATGCCCTTTGGCTTGTGCAATGCACCAGCTACCTTCCAAAGGTGCATGATGAGTCTTTTTTCTGATCTTATTGAGGACTGTATGGAAGTTTTTATGAATGATTTTAGTGTTTATGGTGATTCCTTTAGCCTTTGCTTATATGAATTATCTAGAGTATTAGATAGATGTGTCAGTACAAACCTTGTATTAAATTTTGAAAAATGTCACTTTATGGTTAAACAAGGGATTGTACTAGGACATGTTGTGTCTAATACTGGTATTTCTATAGATCCAGCAAAGGTGGATGTTATTTCTAGTTTATCTTACCCATCTTCTGTGAGGGAAGTCCGCTCGTTCCTTGGCCATGCAGGTTTTTACAGGAGATTCATTAAGAACTTCAGTAAAGTAGCACTTCCCTTATCCTAACTACTGCAGAAGGATATTGAGTTTGAGTTCAGTGAAGATTGCAAACAAGCGTTTGATAAGCTGAAGACTGCCCTAACTCAAGCTCCAATTGTGAGAGGACCAGACTGGAGCCAGCCATTCGAAATAATGTGCGACGCTTCCAACCATGTAGTAGGAGCAGCATTGGCTCAGCGTGAAGGTAAGGACCCTTTTGTTATTGCTTATGCATCTAAAACTCTAGATGCAGCACAATCCAATTACACTACTACTGAGAAAGAGCTTCTTGCTATTGTTTTTGCTCTGGATAAATTCCGAGCCTATTTACCTGGTACAAAGGTAGTAGTGTACTCGGACCACGCAGCTCTAAAGTATCTATTAGCTAAAAAGGAGTCCAAACCAAGGCTTATACGTTGGATACTACTATTACAAGAATTTGATTTAGAAATTAAGGATAGGAGTGGTAACCAGAATTTAGTGGCAGACCACTTGAGTCGCCTTGAGCACATTTCAGATGACCCCACTCCTATAGCTGATAATTTCCAATTTGATAACTTGCAAGCAGTATCTGAGGTAGTCCCCTGGTATGCACTTGTAGCTAATTATCTAGGTAGCCGCACCTTTCCTCCAAACTTTTCTAAGCATCAAAGAGACAAGCTGAAAAGCGCATCTAAATATTATATATGGGATGACCCATATTTATGGAGATATGGCACTGACCAGGTAATTAGACGGTGTGTGCCTCAATCAGAATTCCAGTCCATCTTAGAGGCCTATCACTCATCTGAGAGTGGAGGACATTTTGGCCCTCAAAGAACAGCTAGAAAAATCTTAGACTGTGGATTCTAGTGGCCTACACTTTTTAGAGACGCCATTGAATTTTGTAGATCTTGTTTCCCATGCCAAAAATTTGGTAATATATCCAGGAGGGATGAGATGCCTCAACAAATTATGCTTTTCTGTGAAATTTTTGACGTTTGGGGCATTGACTTCATGGGTCCATTTCCAAATTCTAATGGTTATTTCTATATATTATTAGCTGTGGATTATGTTTCCAAATGGGTGGAAGCAATTCCTACCCACACTGATGATGCTAAAACTGTTGTTTCCTTTGTGAGAAACCACATTATTTGTCGCTTTGGATCACCACGAGCAATCGTGAGCGATCAAGGCACCCATTTTTGTAACAGGAGACTAACAGGATTAATGAAGAAGCATGGAATAATTCATAAGGTTGCAACAGCCTAGCATCCTCAGACTAATGGGCAAGCCGAGGTGTCAAACAGAGAGATAAAGCGTATCTTGTAGAAGATAGTCAAACCTCATAGAAGAGATTGGAGCACCAGGCTACAAGATGCACTTTGGGCGTACAGAACCGCATACAAAACACCCATTGGGATGAGTCCTTTCCACTTAGTCTATGGAAAAGCTTGTCATCTCCCTGTTGAAGTCGAGTACAAAGCCTTTTGGGCAGTAAAGGAGTGCAACATGGGAATTGAGGAAGTCGGAGCTGAAAGGAAATTGCAACTACAAGAATTGGAAAGCCTTCGCCTAGAAGCTTATGAGAACTCCAGACTATACAAGGAGAAGATGAAGGCTGTGCATGATCAGCACATTAAGAGAAAAGAGTTCCAACCTGGGGACTTAGTCCTCCTTTACAATTCTCGACTGAGACTCATGCCAGGCAAGTTGAGATTAAGTTGGGATGGTCCATACAGAGTAGAGAAGGCCGAGCAGTACGGAGTATATCACCTAAGCCATCCTTCAAGCTCTGAACTTAACAAAGTTAATGGACATCGTTTAAAGCTGTACCATAGAGAGAGGATGCAGAAAAACAAGGAGCTCGAGATCTTCCTCTTGAAAGATCCTCACATAGCCAAAGATTGAGCTAATGGAGCGTCCAACTTACGGACGTTAAAGCAAAGTGCTAGGTGGGAGACAACCCACCATGGTATGATCGTTATTTTCTTTATTTTTAGTTTTTCTATTTAATAACTCTTCTCTTTATTAGTACATTTCATGCATTTGCATTTACATACTTTTATTTAAAAAAAAAAGGGTTACGCGACGCGACCGCATCATTGACGCGTCCGCGTCGCAAGGAGATGGGAGAAAATAAAAACAAACAAAGAGTCACGCAGGAGCGTGGCTGGAAGCGTGCCAATGGCACAAATTGTCCCACGTGACCGCGTCGCCGACGCGTGCGCGTCACATGGGAACATTGGCCTCCCACGCGACCGCGTGCCCTAGAGTTCGATGTCAAAAGGGTGCACGACCGAAAGTTGTGCTAGAGTGGTGCTGGATTGGTGTTGAATGCATAATCCTTTCCACGCGGCCGCGTGACCGACGTGACCACGTCACATCCCAATAATTGACCACCCACGCGATCGCATGCCCCATGCGATCGCGTCACCCAATAATTGGCAATTAATGATTTCGAACAGAGATTTGTGCGAGTGCGAGGCTGCCCTCGCGCCAGTGGCATATAACGGGTCACGCGACCGCGTGACCAACGCGACCGCGTCAATCAGTATCAGTGCAAGTCGCGCGACCACGTGCCCCACGCGACCGTGTCGCTTGCGCCGCACAGTTTTCCTTATTTGCCAACTATCTTATCTTTTTCTCCCCAAATCCTATTTTCTCTTTTCCCTCCTTATTTCTTCCTCCCTTCTTCCTTCTTCCTTCTTCTTTTTTTCTCACTTTTTACACACTCTCTCTCTCTCTCACCCCCATTAACAAGGTTTTCTTTTTTCTTCTCTCCTTAATTTTCTATTTTTCTTCTTATTTTTCTATGTTATCTTCTTTTTTTTTTTTTACATTCATTATTCATATTTTCTTCCTTTTTACTTGTTGTTAGAAATTTATTTGAGTCATTATTTCTCATTATATGCTTGTGGATTGTTCTAAATTTGTTTGGCAATTATATATTACTTTTTAAAGGGTTGCTTGCATGTTCAATTTAATACTTTCCATACATGATTTCACCATGCATGCTATGTGTTTATGAAAAAGCCCATATGGCATTTTGCACTTTTCTACGTTATTCTACTCTACTATTAAATGCCCATTTTTCACAAAATTCCTTTTATATTTTATTCGTTATAAATAATTGTCAATACAAACGTGATGGTTTGTTACGAGTGATGCTTGATCTATGCTACTCATGCCTTTGCCAGCATGCCAATAAACACCTTGCATTCACTTGTCATCATATGCACTAACTATTTTCCATTGATGACTTTTCACATGTAGTCATGACCATGTGTTAACATCATTTACCTTTTACTGTGCATTGATAACCACCCTTTTCCGTTATCTTCCTTGCTCTATCTCTTTGAATTTAATTTACTTTCTCTCCCCTTTTTCAGAATGGCCACCAAGAAAGGAAAAGAGAATGCTACTCCCAAATCTACAGCAAGAAGAGGAACAAAAAGAGCATTAGTAGCAGAACCCTCTTCAACTGCGGTTGAACCCTCAACAAAGAGACTTAAGAGGATTATAAAGGTTGATGATAAAGAAAAAGCCTTCCCAGCAAAGGACACTGCAAGATTTCCCAATCGCTACTGTGAGCAGATGTTTTCCAACCTGGCAGAAAGGAGCTACAACAACGAATACCTTCTTCTCCTCCCAAACCATATTGCTACCTTTGTTGAGCCGCAAATTGCACAAAGACAATGGGGTTTCCTACAGAGACAGTCGAGGCAGGTCAATCTTTCTTGGGTAGTCGAGTTCTACTCCAACTTCCACCTACCAATCCTGCAGTCTGTCTTTGCCCGTCAGAAGCAAGTCCCCATTACAGAAGAGGCCATTCAAAAAGCTCTAGGTCTTCCCCCTATTCCAGAAGGTTTGGACGCCTTTTAAGAAGCTGCACTGAAGTGCCAGATGTACCAATTTGACTGGGACGCCGTTCTCAGAGTTATCGCACTACCTGGCAGCCGATGGATCTACGAATACCATCGTACCCGCCCTAAGGGAATTTTGGCTTCAGTACTTACCTTGGAGGCTCGCGTATGGGCACAGATCATGTCCCATTACGTCTTTCCAAGCACTCACGAGTCCTCCTTCACTGCGGACATGGCCGTTCTACTATGGTGCATCCTTATAGACCAGCCTCTGAACCTCCCAAGACACATCCGGAATGCCATGGGACACGTACAAATTGCGGGCAACTTACCTTTCCCCGCCTTGGTCTCAGATCTCATCTCAGCAGCCAGAGTCTCCATCAGAGCTGGGGACACCAAAGCCATACTTCCATGGGATGATCAATATGTCCCTAATGGGAAATATATCAGACCCTCAGCAGCCACTACAAGCTAGCCCACTGAACCAGCTCAGGACATTCCTCCTTCTGTACCACAAGCACCTACCACAGACCAACTGCTCCATCAGATACTTCAAAGGTTGGATCGGCAGGAATACAAAGCTAAGATGAGAGAGCGCCATAACAAGCGCCGATTCACATACCTCAAGGAGCTGATTATGGGAAAATTCAAGGACTCAGACACCCCAGACTCCACTTTCTTTACCAGCACAGGGAACCATGATGGTCCCGACTGCGGAGATACTGCTACCAGCCCACCCCTGTTCCTAACAGATGTCACCGAGGACGGTGCAAAGCCTTAAGTGTGGGGAGGTCGGTTAGTACCTGACTTCCAAAGGTAATTTCTCTTCCCTAAACACCAATAAATTAGGATATTTAGTTAGTTTTTCTTTTATAGAATAGGATAAATTGCATAGTAATAGATTAGTTGCATGCATGTTCTACTTGATTGAAAAGGCAATAAGTTTCTTCTAAGACTCTATTTTTGGAACAAAATTTCACTAATTTTAATTAAATTTTTATGATTAATTTTGCCTGAAGTTGTACTTGGAACATGATTTTTGAGCTAAAGAACACACAACCTGTGAGATTTGAGCCTTTATGCGTGGCTACATTATTTAACCATAATTATTTTATTCTTGTGTGTTTACTTCTCTATGATTGTAATCTATATTTTGTTTCATCCTATATGTACAATATTTATTATATTTATATGTTTGCATATGATTGAGGCCATTAATTGTTTAGCTTACTTATCCAAATTAAGCCTACCCTTTCAATTACCTTTGTTAGCCACTTTGAGCCTTTAAATCCCATTTGTTCTATATTTTACCACATTACTAGCCTTAAGCGGAAAAACAATTATATATCCCAAACTGAATCTTTGGTTAGCTTAAGATAGAATTGTGTGTGCTAATTAAGTATGGGAAATTGTGGGAACAAAAGATAATAAGGGAATGTGTCATGATAATATAATGGGAATTTGGATACCTACTCATGTGAAACTATAAGAATTAAAAATCTATATGCATTGATAAGCTATGTTTATTTTTATGCTTATATAAAAAAAATATTCAATAAATAAATAAGGGGACAAAATTACCCCAACGTTAAGTTAAGAATTCAAAGGTCAATGCATGTATGATAAAATTAAAATAAATGTTGATACATGAGTATAGAATGTGAAAGAGAAATTCTGGGTAGCTAGGTATGAATTCTAAAGTTATATAGAATATATATATATAGGTTATGTTAAAGCTTGGGTTAATTAAAGATTCAGTTTATAAGCTTACTTAGCCATATATGTATCCTTACCATTACCTTGGCCCCATTACAACCTTGAAAAGACCTTATGATGTTTGCATTGGTATATCAAATGTTGTTGATTGATTAGGAGAAGAACAAAAATTAGAAAGCATGATTAGAGAAGGATAGAGTGATTGCCCTATACACTAGAGAGATTAAAGCGTACATACATCATCAGTGAGGGTTCAATGCTTAAAATTCTATATTCCCTGCTTTCATGAGCTGCCTTCTTGCATTTTTATCTGTTCTTACTGCATGAGAATTGAATTAGTGAAATTTGATTTGTAATTGTTTTGAAGAGCTTATTTATTATTGATCAAGTGGACAAAAATCATATAGTTGCATTCATATTTTGAGTTTTATTTATCATGTCTTTCTTTAATTCCCTTTCCTATGTTATGAGTTCTACATTCACAATGAGCGAGTAGTTCCCTAACTTGATGGGGAGTTGATTGAAAGGAACCCTTGAGCTAGAATACTCAAAAAAGAGATTGTAATTGGGTTTATTGTTGGATGGCTCTCTAGTCACTAACGCCAATACTTCCAAGTAAGCGGATTAGGACTTGTGATTAGAAACATCATTCTAACTTGTTTGACTTTCCCTTATTTAGTAAAGGATAACTAAACAGAACGACCTTCAATTATCAATTAATCTTGAGAGTACTGCATCAAGAATAGGGCTTCCAACTAATCTACTCCCAGTCAAGGCTTTTATTTAAATTACTTAATTTCTCCAATTTAATTTCCTGTTTATTCAACTCAAACTCTTTCTGAAAATATCTGATTAATAAAATAGCACACCTTTTTGCAACTCGTTGGGAGACGACTTGGGATTCATACTCCCAGTATTTTAATTTTAATTTTTGTGACAACCCTTCTAAATTGATAAGCAGATTTCTGGTTGGTTAAGAACTATACTTGCAACGTACAACTTATATCAATTCTTAATTAGCCAATTTCCGCCACGTCAGGCATCAGCCCAACAAGATGTATGCACAAGATCCTATTGGAGGATGATGCTAAGCCAGTGGTTCAACCACAGAGGCGACTAAATCCAGCCATGAAGGAGGTGGTGCAGAAAGAGGTCACCAAGTTACTGGAGGCTGAGATTATTTATCCTATTTCTGATAGCCCCTGGGTGAGCCCCGTCCAAGTTATCCCCAAGAAGGGAGACATGACAGTGGTTCATAATGAAAAAAATGAACTGGTTCCTACAAGAACAGTTACAGGGTGGCATATGTGTATTGATTACAGAAGGCTCAATACAGCCACCAGGAAGGATCACTTTCCTTTACCATTCATAGACCAGATGCTAGAAAGACTAGCAGGTCATGAATATTACTGCTTTTTGGATGGCTATTCAGGTTACAACCAAATTACAGTAGATCCTCAGGACCAAGAGAAAACAGCATTCACATGCCCTTCTGGAGTGTTTGCCTATAGAAGGATGCCTTTTGGTCTGTGCAATGCACCTGCAACCTTTCAGAGGTGCATGCTCTCTATCTTCTCTAATATGGTAGAGAAATTTCTGGAAGTCTTCATGGATGACTTTTCAATATTTGAAGACTCATTCAGCTCCTGTCTTGACCATTTAGCACTTGTTCTGAAAAGATGCCAAGAGACCAACCTAGTTTTAAACTGGGAAAAATGTCACTTTATGGTGACTGAAGGGATTGTCCTTGGGCATAAAATTTCAAACAAGGGAATAGAGGTGGATCAAGCTAAAGTTGAAGTAATTGAAAAATTACAACCACCTGCTAATGTTAAGGCAATCAGAAGCTTTCTGGGGCATGCAGGATTCTATAGGAGGTTTATAAAGGTTTTTTCAAAAATTGCAAATCCTCTGAGCAATTTGCTAGCTGCTGAAACGCCATTTATGTTTGACACAAAGTGTCTGCAGGTATTTGAAACTCTGAAAGCTAAGCTGGTCACAGCACCAGTTATTTCTGCACCAGACTGGACATTACCATTCGAACTAATGTGTGATGCCAGTGACCATGCCATTGGTGCAGTATTGAGACAGAGGCATAACAAGCTTCTTCATGTCATTTATTATGCTAGCCATGTTTTAAATGATGCCCAGAAAAATTACACAACCACAAAAAAAGAATTGCTTGCAGTGGTTTACGCCATTGACAAGTTTAGATCATATTTAGTAGGATCAAAAGTGATTATGTACACTGACCATGCTGCTCTTAAATATCTACTCACAAAGCAGGATTCAAAACCCAGGCTTATAAGATGGGTGTTGCTTCTGTAAGAGTTTGATATAGAAATAAGAGACAAAAAAGGGACAAAGAACCAAGTGGCTGATCATCTGTCCCGGATAGAACCAGTAGAAGGGGCATCTTTTCCCTCTATTGAGATCTCTGAAACCTTTCCGGATGAGTAATTGTTTGCCATTCAGGAAACACTATGGTTTACAGACATTGCAAACTATAAAGCTGCAAGATTCATACCCAAGGAGTACAGCAGGCAACAAATAAAAAAATTAATTACTGATGCAAAGTACTACTTGTGGGATGAACCATATCTCTTTAAGAGATGTGCAGATGGAATAATCCGTAGGTGTGTGCCTAGAGAAGAAACACAGAAGATCCTATGGCATTGTCATGGATCACAATATGGAGGACATTTTGGAGGTGAGCGAACAGCCACAAAAGTCCTCCAATGTGGCTTCTACTGGCCTACTCTCTATAAAGACTCCCGAGAGTTTATGCGTAACTGTGACAGCTGCCAGAGAACTGGTAATCTACCTCATGGTTATGCCATGCCTCAGTAGGGGATCTTAGAGATTGAGCTGTTTGACGTATGGGGTATTGACTTCATGTGGCCTTTCCCACCATCATACTCAAACACTTATATTCTGGTGGCAGTCGACTATGTATCCAAATGGGTAGAGGCCATTGCAACACCCACTAATGATACTAAGACAATGCTGAAGTTTCTCCAAAAACGTATCTTCAGTAGGTTTGGTGTCCCTAGATCACTAATCAGTGATGGGGCACTCACTTCTGCAATAAACAGCTTTACTCTGCTATGGTCCGATATAGAATTAACTGCAAAGTAGCAACTCCATATCATCCACAAACAAATGGACAGGCTGAAGTCTCTAATAGAGAATTAAAAAGAATCCTAGAACGGATTTTAAGTATCCGTAGAAGGGATTGGGCAAGAAGCTTGGATGAGGCTTTGTGGGCATACAGAACAGCATTCAAGACTCCTATAGGGACATCTCCATACCAGCTTGTGTATGGTAAGGCTTGTCATTTACCCGTGGAACTGGAGCATAAGGCCTATTGGGCAACCAGATTCCTAAACTTTGATTATAGCTTGATTATACATCTCTTAGACGGCTAATCCACGACTTCGTTGGGGACTTATCGAGACACCAGTTCAGCCGAGGTATGGGGAGATTAGAGTCTTTGTGGTAGAGGTTAGAACCAAAGGCGCAGAATTCGCTGATCTGAAAGATTCGACCTTATTCATGGCATTTTGAGTAGGATCACTAAGGGGAATGAACTGTAGGAGCTTCACCCTCAATCAGAATGGATCTATACTAACCCTGGAGTTCAGATCTGGAGTAGCATTGGCAACCTCTCAACCGGCGTTGATCACATACAGCCTGCCATAGAAGAAATTACTCACAGTTGAGGAAGTTAGTAAGACCGGATTAATCCAGAAGAATAAAGCATCTCCAAGCCTTAACCATCTTCTTATCATTGTAAACATATCAACCTAGTTAAGTTCTCTTTATTTTCTTTTTATGCGTTTAAACAAATCCAACAACTCTTCTATTCGCCTGACTAAGATCTACAAGATAACCATAGCTTGCTTCAAACAATAATCCTTGTGGGATCGACCCTGACTCCCTCAGGTATTACTTGGACGATGATGCGCCTCAAGAGACTATGTTGGTATAGAATTTATCAATAAAATCCCGTTGCAAGTATAGCTCTTCCCTAGAACAATCCTCGAGTATCAAATTTAGAAGGAATTTGGTTGGCACAAGTTCAACCCAATAAAAGTAACCGAAGTATTCAAACATAGGATTGTCTCACAAAGAATGGGCAAACATGTGCTTCAACATTGGTTAGAAATCCGGGGCTGCAAGTCATGAGCAAGAAATTAAACTAGGAATCTTAACAAGCAAGTAATCTTGGAATGCAAGAAACTAATGCAAACAATTAGAACAAAATATGAATAATTCCAAACTCATCAATTAACATCCAATGTAATTCTATTCTAACTAAACAAGTAACTATAACTAAGACAAAGCAATCAAGATTTTTGGGTTTTCAAATATGAATGATAAAAGCAACTCTTGGCTAGGTATGGAAATTGAGGTCACTATCCTTGTCTAATAACCATATCTTGACAATTATGAGGAACCAAACTCATTAAGTCTACTTCTATACTTGAAGTATGTTAAATGGTTTGGTCAACATCAACCCATAAGGTCCAACCTCACTACTAATTAACCTAGTAGTAGGCTAGTTTTAATGGCTATCAAATTTACCACTAAGGGTTCCCAAATCATCAAATTCATTAGACCCAATGACTCAAGCTTACCCAATTCCCTTAGCCTAGGCCAAGAGTAAAGAGAACTACTCCATAATCAAAGGAAACATTTCATTAAACACATGGTAAGCATCAATAAAAGATCTAATTAAATTGTAATTAAATTGAAACTAACAAGTACCCACTAACAATTATCAACATATAATCATTCAAACAATACAATTGATCATGGAAATCATCAATGCAACAATAACAAATCAAGATCTACAAGATTCATGGAATGGGTGTAAAATGACAAACAACAAGGAAACATAAAACTAACACAAGATCTAAGCAAAATTATACTAGAGAATTCAAATTAAACAATTAAAACTAGTAATCAACAAGATCCAATTCAGAATTCAACAAGGGAAGATCAAATTAAAGCTAGATCTAGAGAGGAACAAAGGTTTCTCTCTCTAGAAGAACAAAGAGGGTGAATCCCTCTATGAAGCTTGGGAGAGATACAAGCAACTTATCAGAAGATGTCCTCCCAATATTATCTCAAACTGGACCACACTAGAGATCTTCTATGATTGCCTTTCTGAGATATCCAAGATGTCACTGGATAACTCTGCTGGTGGATCACTCCACTGGAAGAAAATGCCTGAAGAGGCAAGAGAACTCATTGACATGGTTTCAAACAACCAGTTTATGTACACTTCTGAAAGAAACCCTGTAAGTAATGGGATACTTCAGAAGAAAGGAGTTCTTAAAATTGACACTCTGAATGCCATGTTGGCTCAGAACAAGATCTTGACCCAGCAGGTCAATATGATCTCTCAGTATTTGACTGGAATGCAAGCTGCATCTGGCAGCACTCAAGAAGCTTCTTCTAAAGTAGAAGCTTATGATCATGAGCAACACTGGAAGAGGTGAATTACATGGGAGCCTATGAAAATACCTACAATCCCTCATGGAGGAATCATCCTAACCTTTAATGGAAGGATCAACAGAAGCCTCAGCAAGGCTTCAACAATAATTAAGGTGGAAGAACCCAGAATAGGTTCAACAACAGACCACCATTTCCATCTTCTCAAGGGAATATGGAGACTCCTAAGCAGAGCCTTTCTAACTTAGTTACTATAGTCTCCAACCTCTCTAAGACCACTCATAGTTTCATAACTGAAACAAGGTCCTCCATCAGAAATTTAGAGGTACAAGTTGGTCAGCTAAGCAAGAAGATCCCTAAGACTTCTCCTAACACTCTTCCTAGTAACACTGAAGTGAACACAAGAGAAAAGTGCAAGGCTATCACCACTGAGGCTGAGGCTGAATCTAGAGAGAATTGGATGGCATTGAATGCAGTGAGGAAGACCTCACTGGGCATTCAATGCCCAAACAAATAGTAAAGCTGGCGTTGAACGCCAATGAGGAAGCCCTCACTGGGTGTCCTCACTGCATTCAACGCCCAAACAAATAGTAAAGCTGGCATTGAACGCCAGTGAGGAAGCCCTCACTGGGTGTTCAACGCCCAAACTAGCAGGGATTCTGGCATTGAACACCGAGAAGGAGGTCCTTCCTGCGCGTTCAACGCCCAACTTGGCCAGAGAAGGGGTGCATGATGGGCGTTCAACGCCCAAAGAACCATCAGAACTGGCGTTGAACACCAGTGATGGCATACCTACTGAAGCAATTCCTATCCAGGACTTAAAGGAAGCCAAGGCTCATGTAGAGACCATAAAGGTTTCCTTGCATGCACTCCTACAGTACATGAGTTCTGATGGATACTCATCCTCTAAAGAGGATGTGGACACTAGGAAAGAGCAAGTTGCTCTGTACCTAGGAGCTCTCATGAAGCTAAATGCCAAGATATTTGGTACAAAACCATTAGAGGAAGAACATCCAGTTCTTACCAAAGAACTAAATGCTTTGGTTCAACAGAGATTACCTCAGAAGCTTCCGGATCCGGGACGCTTCCTAATTTCCTGCATCATAGGCACCATGACTTTTGAGAAGGCTCTGTGTGACCTAGGGTCAAGTATAATCTTCATGCCACTCTCTGTAATGGAGAAGCTGGGAATCTTTGAGGTACAAGCTGCAAACATCTTATTAGAGATGGCAGACAAGTCCATGAAGAGGCCATATGGCTTAGTAGAGGATGTCTTGGTGAAGGTTGAAGACCACTACATCCCTGCAAACTTCATAGTCTTAGATATTGGAGAGGATGAGGATGAATCTGTCATTCTTGGAAGACCTTTCTTATACACTGCAAATGCCATGATTAATGTGGCAAAGGGAGAAATGGTCTTCCAAATAGGGGAAGACTATATCTTGTTCAAGATTCCCGAACCTAACTCCCTACCTAAAAGAGAGATAACTATGCAACACTTAGTGTTCCAACCATCTCTTTCAGTGCTGAGCTATACTAAGCCCCCAAACATTAATTCTAAGTTTGGTGTTGGGCAGCCATTTACAAGCATTGAGAACAAAGGTACTAGAAGGCCTCTCACCTAGTATGAGAATTGTCTTCACTAAGAAACCAGTCATACCACATACAGTGAGTCGTGTCCTGTCCCTAGATCATGTGGAGCTCATTCATGAGAAGACAAGTAGAAAGTTCACTGTAAGGGGCAAAATTTTGAGCCCATACTCACCTCCGTAAGGAGCTAACCGTCAAGCTAATGACGTTAAAGAAGCGCTTGTTGGGAGGCAACCCAACCCTAATTAGTTATTTTTATTTCTTTTAATTTTTTTTCTTAAGTTATTTCTTTAGGTTCATGATCATGTGCAACAGTCAGAACAGAGATAGAAAGGTTCAGCAATGAAAACAGAACACTCTGGATGGAGTGTCTAATTGGCGTTGAACGCCAGCCAGGGAGCACTGGCTGCGCGTTCAACGCCAATAATGGCAACCTTATTGGCGTTGAACGCCAGCCATGGGCAAGTGCTGGGCATTCAAACGCCCATGCAGAGGGCAAGGATTCTGAATTCCCTAGCCTCTCAGGACCAGTGGGTCCCACAACATCTTTACCTACCCCACTTCTTCCCCCTTCTTTTTTACACTTCCCCATAAACTCTTCCTTATAAACCCTAGCACAATCACATCCATATCACTTCCCCAAAACCATCATAAATCCTACCAACCCCCACCCACTTCAAAATCAAATTTTACTTCCATTTAACCCACCCATGATCGAACCCTAACCCTAGCCAACTCCTATAAATACCCCTCATTCTAACCCTTCATACACACACCATTCATACACATAAAGCCCCATTGGCCGAATCCCCTCGCTCCCTCTATCTTCTTCTATTTTCTTTATCTTCTACCCTATTATTCTATTTTATTTATTTTTGCTCGAGGACGAGCAAAGCTTTTAAGTTTGGTGTAGGAAAAGCATTGCTTTTTGCTTTCCATTACCACTTATGGCACCCAAGGTTGGAGAATCCTATAGAAAGAAGAAAGGAAAGGCTATAGCTGCCACCTCCAAATCTTGGGAGATGGAGAGATTCATCACCAAAGCCCATCAAGACCACTTCTATAAAGTAGTGGCAAAAAAAAAAAGTGATCCCTAATAAGCGGATAATTTATACCCTTTTTGGAATTATTTTTACATAGTTTTAGTATGTTTTAGTTACTTTTTATTATATTTTTAATAGTTTTTATTCAAAAATCACATTTCTGGACTTTACTATGAGTTTGTATGTTTTTCTATAATTTCAGGTATTTTCTAGCAGAAATTGAGGGACCTGAACAAAAATCTGATTCAGAGGCTGAAAAAAGACTGCAGATGCTGTTGGATTCTGACCCTCCTGCACTCGAAATAGATTTTCTCGAGCTACAGAAGTCAAATTGGCGCGCTCTTAGTTGCGTTTGAAAGTAGACATTCTGGGCTTTCCAGAAATATATAATAGTCCATACTTTTCCCGAGATTTGATGGCCCAAACTAGCGTTCAAAGTCAGTCTAAAAATTCTGGCGTAAAACGCCCAAACTGGCACCAGAATTGGAGTTAAACGCCCAAACTGGCACCAAAGCTAGCGTTTAACTCCAGGAATAGCCTAAGCACGAAAAAGCTTCAATGCTCAGCCCAAGCACATACCAAGTGGCCCCCAGAAGTGGATTTCTGCACTATCTGCACTTAGTTACTCATTTTCTGTAACCCTAGGTTACTAGTCTAGTAAAAAACTACTTTTAGAGATTCATTCAGTACCTTATGACATTTTTACACTTCACATTGTATTTCTGACGGCATGAGTCTCTAAACCCCATGGTTGAGGGTGAGGACCTCTGCTGTGTTTCAATGGATTAATGCAATTACTACTGTTTTCTATTCAATCACGCTTGATTCTATTCTAAGATACTCATTCGTACTTCAATCTGGAGAAGATGATGATCCGTGACACTCATCATTATTCTCAATTCTATGAATGTGTGCCTGACAACCACTCCCGTTCTATCTTAGCTCAACGTAGTCATTGGGCGACAGCTTGAGTGTGTATCTCTTGGGTCTCTGATCCATGAGATCAGAACCTTCGTGGTAGAGGCTAGAACCAATTGACAGGATTCCTGAGATCCGGAAAGTCTAAACCTTGTCTGTGGTATTCCAAGTAGGATCTGGAAGGGGATGACTGTGACGAGCTTCAAACCTGTGAATGTTGGGTGCAGTGACAGTGTGCAAAAGGACAAGGTCCTATTCTAACGCTAGTGGGAACCGACAGATGATTAGCCGTGCGGTAACAGCGCATATGGATTTGTTTTCATCTGAGAGGATCCCAGCCTGCCATGGAAGGAAGCCATGCGTGTTTGGAGAAGAAGACAATAGGAAAGTAGAGATTCAGATGACAGAGCATCTCCGGAACCTCAACCTGCTTCTCATTATTGAATCACAAGTACTGTTTATTTCATGTTATTTATTTTCATAAATATAACCACTATTATCATTAATCTCCTGACTAAGATCTACAAAAGAACCATAGCTTGCTTCAAGCCGACAATCTCTGTTGGATCGACCCTTATTCACGTAAGGCATTACTTGGACGACCCAGTGCACTTGCTGGTTAGTTGTGTAGAGTTGTGAAAAGTATAATCACAATTTCGTGCACCAAGTTTTTGGCATCGTTGCCAGGGATTGTTCGAGTTTGGATAACTGACGGTTTATTTTGTTGCTTAGATTAGGAAAATTTTTTTCTTTTTGGTTTAGAGTCACTAAAATTGCGTCTTCTATTATTGTTTTTGGTTAAAATTTTAAAATCCTTATTTTCTTTTTCTAAAATTTTTCAAAATTTTTTTATAAACTAATAATTGAGTTTTTCTGTTTGAGTTTAGTTTCATGCTTTAAGTTTGGTGTCAATTGCATGTTCTAATTTCTCTTTAATTTTCGAAAATATATGCATTGTGTTCTTCATTGATCTTCAAGCTATTCTTGTTTATTTTCCTTGTTTGATCTCTAGTTTTTCTTATTTTGTGTTTTTCCTTGTTTTTCTTGTGTATTTTCGAATTATTAGTGTCCAAATTATAAAAAATTTTAAGTTTGGTGTCCTTTGTGTTTTTATTTTCTTAAAGATTTCTAAAATTTGTCCTTGCTGTTCATCTTGATCTTCAAAGTGTTCTTGGTGTTCATCTTGACATTCAAAGCTTTCTTGTTTGTTTTCTTTGTTTTGATCTAAAAATTCTAATTTTGGTGTCATTTTATTGTTTTTCTCTTTCCTCATTAAATTCAAAAAAAAATATCTTTTCTCTTTATTTTAAGTTAATTTTCGAAATTTACATAAGAATTTCAAATTTTTATTTCAAAATTTCTATTTTATCTTATCTTAGTTTTAAAAATTTCAAAATTCAAATGTTTTTCAAAAAAAAATCATATCTTTTTCAAAATCTTATCTTATCTTATTTCAAATTTCAAATTTCAACTTCCAAAATTCAAAATTCAAATTTCAAAATTCAAAATTTCAAATTTCAAATTTCAAATTTTAAAATTTAAAATTCAAAATTTAATTTTCAATTTTAAAATTTAAATTTCAAAACTTTTTAATTTAAATTCCTTATCTTCTCTTACCTAACTTATCTTATCTTTTCTAATCTCAAATCTTTTTAAATCTTTTTCTTTTTTTTTATCATTTTCGAACTACTTGTGCTATTTTATTATTTTGATTGAAAAATTTTAAGGTTGGTGTTTCCTTGTTAAGAAAGTTTCAATCTTTAAAATTTTAAAGTCATATCTAAAATTTTTCAAATCTTTTTAATTAATTAGTCAATTCAGTTTTCGAATTTTTTATTTATTTATTTTCCTTTTCTTTTAGTTTTTGGATTCTATTTTCTATTTTCCAATTATTTTATTTTATTTTATTTTATCTTATTTTCTTTTTAATTCGATTACCTTAAATTAAATAAAAAAAATTATTTTACAATCTACATCAATTTCCTTTTCTCCATCATGGACCTAAGTGGAAATGAACAGTCCAGAAGGACTCTGGGGTCATATGCTAACCCCACTACTGCTGCATATGGGAGTAGTATCTGTATACCCCCCATAAGAACCGACAGTTTTGAGCTAAACCCTCAGCTCATTATCATGGTTCAACAAACTTGCCAGTATTCCGGTCTTCCACAGGAAGAACCTACTGAGTTTCTGGCACATTTCTTACAAAATGCTGACACAGTACGTGATAAAGAAGTGGATCAGAATGTCTACAGATTATTACTATTTTCATTTGCTGTAAAAGATCAAGCTAAGAGGTGGTTAAATAACCAACCCACAGCATGCATAAGAACATTAAAATAGTTGTCAGACAAATTCCTGAATCAATATTTCCCTCCAAAAAGGATGACACAGCTAAGGCTGGACATCCAAGGCTTTAAACAAGAGGATAATGAATCTCTTTACAATGTCTGGGAGAGATACAGGGGGATGCTAAGAAAATGCCCCTCTGAAATATTTTCAGAGTGGGTGTAGTTAGACATCTTTTACTGTGGGCTTACAGAAAAGGCTCAAATATCTCTAGATCACTCAGCTGGTGAATCTATACACATGAGAAAGACAATTGAAGAAGCTCAAGAGCTCATTGATACAGTTGCTAGAAATCAGCATCTGTACTTAAGCAGTGAGTCCTCCCTGAAGGAAGAGGCTAAAGCAGTATCCACTGAACTTAGTCCTCAAGAACAATTTGCTGAACTCAATCAGCAACTGCTTATTATAACAAAACAGTTCACAGAATTCAAGGAGATGCTCCAAGACACTAAAAATGCTAACCAGAATATGGAAGCACAATTGGATCAGACAAGACAGCAGCTATCTAAACAAATAACAGAAGAATGCCAAGCTGTTCAATTAAGGAGTGGGAAGACATTGAATGTCTCAACTCAAAGCAGCAAAAAGCCAAGATAGGAAAAACTGACAGATGATGACCAACCCACTGCCCAAAATCCCTCTGACGACAGTAAGAGCCCAGAGAGGAATGATTCTGGCATTCAAACGCCAGAAAAGGTTAAGAAAGTGGCGTTAAACGCCCAATCCATGTCCAGCTCTGGCATTCAAATGCCAGAAAAGGGTGGGAATCTGGCGTTAAACACCCAATCTATGTCCAGTTCTGGCGTTCAAACGCCAGAAAAGGGTAGGAATCTGGCGTTAAATGCCCATTGATGAGCGGAAATTTATACGCTTTTTGGCATTGTTTTTAGTATGTTTTTAGTAGGATCTAGTTACTTTTAGGAATGTTTTTATTAGTTTTTATGTTAAATTCACACTTCTGGACTTTACTATGAGTTTGTGTATTTTTCTGTGATTTCAGGTATTTTCTGGCTGAAATTGAGGGACTTGAGCAAAAATAAGATTCAGAGGTTGAAGAAGGATTGCTAATGTTGTTGGATTCTGACCTCCCTGCACTCAAAGTGGATTTTCTGGAGCTACAGAACTTCAAATGGCGCGCTCTCAACGGCGTTTGAAAGTAGACATCCAGGGCTTTCCAGCAATATATAATAGTCCATACTTTTCTATAGTTTAGACGACGCAAAAGGGCATTGAACGCCAGTTCTATGCTGCAGTCTAGAGTTAAACGCCAGAAACACGTCACGAACCAGAGTTGAACGCCAAAAACACGTTACAACTTGGCGTTCAACTCCAAAAGAAGCCTCTGCACGTGTAAACTTCAAGCTCAGCCCAAGCACACACCAAGTGGGCCCTGGAAGTGGATTTATGCATCAATTACTTACTTCTGTAAACCCTAGTAACTAGTTTAGTATAAATAGGACTTTTTACTATTGTATTTTCATCTTTGGATTATCTTTTGATTCTTTGATCAAGTCTTGGTTACTCCGGTTCCCCTCTGGGGCCGAGACCAATGAACTCCATTATCACTTATGTATTTTCAATGGTAGAGTTTCTGCACTCCATAGATTAAGGTGTGGAGCTCTGCTGTTCCTCATGATTTAATGCAAAGTACTACTGTTTTTTATTCAATTCAACTTATTCCGCTTCTAAGATATCCATTCGCACCCAAGAACATAATGAATGTGATGATTATGTGACGCTCATCATCATTCTCACTTATGAACGCATGCCTGACAAACACTTCCGTTCTACATGCAAACAAGCTAGAATGAGTATCTCTTAGATATCTAATACAGAGGACCGAGTCTAAGATATTAGAATCTTCGTGGTATAAGTTAGAACCCATGGATGGCCATTCCTGAGATCCAGAAAGTCTAAACCTTGTCTGTGGTATTCCGAGTAGGATCAGGGAAGGGATGGCTGTGACGAACTTCAAACTCACGAGTGTTGGGCGTAATGACAGACGCAAAAGGAGGGTGAATCCTATTCCAGTATGATCGAGAACCTTCAGATGATTAGCCGTGCCGTGACAGAGCATTTGGACCTTTTTCACAGAGAGGATGGGATGTAGCCATTGACAACGGTGATGCCTTACAGAAAGCTTACCATGGAAAGGAGTATGACTGGTTGGATGAAGACAGCAGGAAAGCAGAGGTTCAGAGGAATGAAAACATCTCTATACGCTTATCTGAAATTCTCACCAATGATTTACATAAGTATTTCTATCTTTATTTTCTGTTTATTTATTATCTTTATTCGAAAACTCCATAACCATTTGATATCCGCCTGACTGAGATTTACAAGGTGACCATAGCTTGCTTCATACCAACAATCTCTGTGGGATCGACCCTTACTCACGTAAGGTTTTATTACTTGGACGACCCAATGCACTTGCTGGTTAGTTGTATCGAAGTTGTGACAAATTATGAATTAAGATTAGAGCACCAAGTTTTTGGAGCCATTACCAGGGATCACAATTTCGTGCACCAAGTTTTTGGCGCCGTTGCCGGGGATTGTTCGAGTTTGGACAACTGACGGTTCATCTTATTGCTCAGATTAGGTAACTTTCTTTTCGTTTTCTTTTAAAAAAAAATTTTTTTTTCAAAAATCTTTCAAAAACTTTTCCCTTTGTTTCGAAAATTATTTTAAAATTTTTAAGAATGAATTCTAAAGTTTCAAAATGGTATGCTAAAGTTTGGCTGGCCATCAAGCTTTAGACTAACCTGGTATGATTCCTGGAATCTTGATTGGGGACTATGAATTCATTGCTTCCTTTTCCCTATATATTTTCAAAAAAATAAAAATATACAAAAATCCAAAAAAAAAATTTAATAAAATCATAAAATCAAAAAAAAAATATTTTGTGTTTCTTCATTGAGTCTTGAGTCAATTTTTAAGTTTGGTGTCAATTGCATTTTTTCTAAAAATTTATGCATTTTTCGAAAATTCATGCATTCATAGTGTTCTTCATGATCTTCAAGTTGTTCTTGGTAAGTCTTCTTGTTTGATCTTGATGTTTTCTTATTTTGTGTCTTTTGTTGTTTTTCATGTGCATCTTTGCATTCATAGTGTCTAAGCATTAAAGATTTCTAAGTTTGGTGTCTTGCATGTTTTCTTTGCATTAAAAATTTTCAAAAATAAGTTCTTGGTGTTCATCTTGACATTCATAGTGTTCTTGCATGCATCACATGTTTTGAACCAAAATTTTCATGCATTGAGTCAATTTTGTGTTTTTCTCTTTCATCATTAAAAATTCAAAAAAAAATCTTTCCCTTTTTCACTCATAACTTTTTGAAAATTTGAGTTGACTTTTTCAAAACTTTTTAAAATTTAGTTGTTTCTTATGAGTCAAATCAAATTTTCAATTTGAAAATCCTATCTTTTTCAAAATCTTTTTCAAAAATCAAATCTTTTTCATTTTTCTTATTTATTTGCGAAAATTTTAAAAATATTTTTCAAAAATCTTTTTCTTAATTTTATATCATATTTTCGAAAATATCATCAACAATTAATGTTTTGATTCAAAAATTTCAAGTTTGTTACTTTCTTGTTAAGAAAGATTCAAACTTTAAGTTCTAGAATCATATCTTGTGATTACTTGTGAGTCAAGTCATTAATTTTGATTTTAAAAATCAAATCTTTTTCAAAACTAATTTCAATCATATCTTTTCAAAGATATCTTTTTATCTTATCTTTTTCAAAGTCATATCTTTTTAATCATACCTTTTCATATCATATCTTTTTCAAATATCTTTTCTAACTTCTTATCTTCTTATCTTTTAAAAATTGAATTTCAAAATTTGTTTCAACTAACTAATTAACTTTTTGTTTGTTTCTTATCTCTTTCAAAACTACCTAACTAACTATCCCTCTCTAATTTTCGAAAATACATCCCTCTTTTTCAAAATTTTTTTTAATTAATTAATTGTTTCAATTTTTAATTTTAATTTTAATTTTATCTTAATTTTTGAAAATCATTAACTCTTTTTCAAAATTTATTTTTCGAAATTCCCTCTCTCCCATCTCCTTCTATTTATTTATTCATTTACTAACACTTCTCTTCATCTCAAATCACTGCTCCTATCCTCACCCTTGTGTTTGGATTATCCATTCTTCTTCACTCTTATTCCCTTTCTTCTTCTACTAACAACAAGGGAACCTCTATACTGTGGTAAAAAGGATCCCTATTATTATTTTCTGTTCCCTTCTTTTTCATATGAGCAGCAGCAAGGACAAGGACATTCTTGTTGAAGCAGACCCTGAACCTGAAAGGACTCTGAAGAGGAAACTAAGGGAAGCTAAATTACAACAATCCAGAGACAACCTTACAGAAATTTTTGAAAAGGAAGAGGAGATGGCAGCCGAAAATAATAATAATGCAAGGAGGATGCTTGGTGACTTTACTGAACCTAACTCCAATTTACATGGAAGAAGCATCTCCATCCCTGCCATTGGAGCAAACAACTTTGAGTTGAAACCTCAATTAGTTTCTCTGATGCAGCAGAACTGCAAGTTTCATGGACTTCCATCTGAAGATCCTTTTCAGTTCTTAACTGAATTCTTGCAGATCTGTGATACTGTTAAGACCAATGGGGTTGATCCCGAGGTCTACAGGCTCATGCTTTTCCCTTTTGCTGTGAGAGACAGAGCTAGAATATGGTTGGACTCTCAACCTAAGGATAGCCTGAACTCTTGGGATAAGCTAGTCAAGGCTTTCTAAGCCAAGTTCTTTCCTCTTCAAAAGCTGAGTAAGCTTAGAGTGGATGTTCAAACCTTCAGACAGAAAGAAGGTGAATCCCTCTATGAAGCTTGGGAGAGATACAAGGAACTGACCAAAAAGTGTCCTTCTGACATGCTTTCAGAATGGACCATCCTGGATATATTCTATGATGGTCTGTTTGAATTAGCTAAGATGTCATTGGATACTTCTGCAGGTGGATCCATTCACCTAAAGAAAACGCCTGCAGAAGCTCAAGAACTCATTGACATGGTTGCTAATAACCAGTTCATGTACACTTCTGAGAGGAATCCTATGAGTAATGGGACACCTCAGAGGAAGGGAGTTCTTGAAATTGATACTCTGAATGCCATATTGGCTCAGAACAAAATATTGACTCAGCAAGTCAATATGATTTCTCAGAGTCTGAATGGAGTGCAAGCTGCATCCAACAGTACTCAAGAGGCATCTTCTGAAGAAGAGGCTTATGATCCTGAGAACCCTGCAATAGCAGAGGTAAATTACATGGGTGAACCCTATGGGAACACCTATAACCCCTCATGGAGAAATCACCCAAATTTCTCATGGAAGGATCAACAAAAGCCTCAACAAGGCTTTAATAATGGTGGAAGAAACAGGTTTAACAATAGTAAACCTTTTCCATCATCCACTCAGCAATAGACAAAGAATTCTGAGCAGAATCCATCTAGCTTAGCAAATTTAGACTCTGATCTATCTAAGGCCACTTTGAGTTTCATGAATGAAACAAGGTCATCCATTAGAAATTTGGAGGCACAAGTGGGCCAGATGAGTAAGAAAATCACTGAAACCCCTCCTAGTACTCTCCCAAGCAATACAGAAGAGAATCCAAAGAGAGATTGCAAGGCCATAGATATAACCATCATGGCCGAATCCAAGGAGGAAGGGGAGGACGTGAATCCCAAGGAGGAAGACCTCTTGGGACGTCCAGTGATCAACAAGGAGTTTCCCTCTGAGGAACCAAAGGAATCTGAGACTCATCTAGAGACCATAGAGATTCCATTGAACCTCCTTATGCCCTTCATGAGCTCTGATGAGTATTCTTCTTCTGAAGAGAATGAGGATGTTACTGAAGAGCAAGTTACCAAGTACCTTGGTGCAATCATAAAGCTGAATTCCAAATTATTTGGTAATGAGACTTGGGAAGATGAACCTCTTTTGCTCATCAATGAACTAAGTGATATGGATTAACTGACATTGCCTCAGAAGAAACAGGATCCTGGAAAGTTCCTAATACCTTGTACCATAGGCACCATGACCTTTGAGAAGGCTCTATGTGACCTTGGGTCATGGATAAACCTCATGCCCCTCTCTGTAATGGAGAAACTGGGAATCTTTGAGGTGTAAGCTGCCAGAATCTCATTAGAGATGGCAGACAACTCAAGAAAAGAGGCTTATGGATAGGTAGAGGACATGTTAGTAAAGGTTGAAGGCCTTTATATCCCTGCTGATTTCATAATCCTAGATACTGGGAAGGATGAGGATGAATCTATCATCCTTGGAAGACCCTTCCTAGCCACAGCAAGAGCTGTGATTGATGTGAACAGAGGAGAATTGATCCTTCAACTAAATGACGACAACCTTGTGTTTAAAACTCAAGGATCTCTCTCTGTAACCATGGAGAGGAAGCATGAAAAGCTTCTCTCAGTACAGAGTCAACTAAAGCCCCCACAGTCAAACTCTAAGTTTGGTGTTGGGAGGCCTCAGCCAAACTCTAAGTTTGGTGTTGAACTCCCATATCCAAACTCTAAGTTTGGTGTTAGGAGTCTATAAAATTGACCTAATCACCTGTGTGGCTCCATGAGAGCCCACTGTCAAGCTATTGACATTAAAAAAGCGCTTGTTGGGAGGTAACCCAATTTTTATCTATCTAATTTTATTTTCATTCTTATTTTTCTTTCATGTTTTATTAGGTTCATGATCATGTGGAGTCACAAAATAAATAGAAAAATTAAAAACAGAATCAAAAACAGCAGAAGAAAAAAAACACCCTGGAGGAAGGGCTTACTGGCATTTAAATGCCAGTAAGGAGCATCTAGCTGGCATTCAACGCCAGAACAGAGCATGGATCTGGCATTGAACGCCAGAAACAAGCAGCATCCTGGCGTTCAGACGCCAGAAATGCATACTGAGGAAAGCTGGCGCTGAACGCCAGAAACAAGCATAGAACTGGCGTTCAACGCCAGAAACATGCTGCATCTGGGCGTTGAACGCCCAGAACAAGCATCAATTCGGCGTTTAAACGCCAGAATTGCATGCAAAGGCATTTTACATGCCTCAATGGTGCAGGGATGTAAATCCTTCACACCTCAGAATCTATGGACCCCACAGGATCATCTCAGCATCTGTGGACCCCATAGGATCCCCACCTACCTCCACTCATACTCTTCCCTCTTCTCATTCATCCTCTCTTCCCAATAAACACCCTTCTCCAAAACCCTTCACCAATCACCTCAAGCTCTCTTCCCTACTACCCCTTCACCACTCACATCCATCCACTCTTCTCCATAAACCTACCTCATAAACCCCAACTACCTTCAAAATTCAAAATCACTTTCCCACCCAAACCCACCCTAAATGGCCGAACCTAACCCCTCTCCCTCCACTATATAAACCCCTCCATTCTTCTTTATTTTCATACAACACAACCCTCTCTTCCTCTTCTTGGCCGAAACAGAAACCTCTCTCCCTCTCCTCCATTTTTTCTTCTTCTTCATCTCTTCTTTCTTCTCTTGCTCGAGGGCGAGCAATATTCTAAGTTTGGTGTGGTAAAAGCATAAGCTTTTTGTTTTTCCATTACCATTCATGGCACCTAAGACCGGAGAAACCTCTAGAAAAGGGAAAGGGAAGACAAAAGCTTCCACCTCCGAGTCATGGGAGATGGAAAGATTCATCTCGAAAGCCCATCAAGACCACTTCTATGACGTTGTGGCCAAGAAGAAGGTGATCCCCGAGGTCCCTTTCAAACTCAAGAAAAATGAGTATCCAGAGATCCGACATGAGATCCATAGAAGAGGTTGGGAAGTTCTAACAAACCCCATCCAACAAGCCAAAATTCTAATGGTTCAAGAGTTCTATACTAATGCATGGATCACTAGGAACCATGATCAAAGTAAGAACCCGAACCCAAAGAATTATCTCACCATGGTTCGGGGGAATTACTTAGATTTTAGTCTGGAAAATGTGAGGTTGGCGTTCAACTTGCCAATGATGGAAGAGAATGCACGCCCCTACACAAGGAGAGTCAACTTTGATCAAAGGTTGGACCAAGTCCTCATGGACATATGTGTGGAAGGAGCTCAATGGAAGATTGACTCAAAAGTCAAACCGGTTAAACTGAGAAGACTGGACCTTAAGCCTGTAGCTAGAGGATGGTTGGAGTTCATTCAACGCTCAATCATTCCCACTAGCAACCAGTCTGAAGTTACTAGTCACAATCTGAAAAGGTTCACCCAATTATGTGTCTGTGGCATTTATGTATCCGGTGGTAATACTGGAAAACAAAGTGCTTAGGGCCACGGCCAAGACTCATAAAGTAGCAGTGTTCAAGAATCAATATACTGAACTAGGAGAATTAATAACACTATCTGAACTCTGAATTCCTATAGATGCCAATCATTCTGAACTTCAATGGATAAAGTGAGATGCCAAAACTATTCAAGAGGCAAAAAGCTACAAGTCCTGCTCATCTGATTGGAGCAATGTTTCATTGATATTTTGGAATTTATAGTATATTCTCTTCTTTTCATCCTATTTGATTTTCAGTTGCTTGGGGACAAGCAACAATTTAAGTTTGGTGTTGTGATGAGCGGATAATTTATATGCTTTTTGGCATTGTTTTTAGTATGTTTTTAGTAGGATCTAGTTACTTTTAGGGATATTTTTATTATTTTTTATGTTAAATTCACATTTCTGGACTTTACTATGAGTTTGTGTGTTTTTCTATGATTTCAGGAATTTTCTAGCTGAAATTGAGGAACTTAAGCAAAAATCAGATTTAGAGGTTGAAGAAGGACTGCTAATGCTGTTGGATTCTGACCTCCCTGCACTCAAAGTGGATTTTCTGGAGCTACAGAACTCCAAATGGCGCGCTCTTAACGGCGTTGGAAAGTAGACATCCAGGGCTTTCCACTAATATATAATACTTCATACTTTGCCCGAGTTTAGACGACGTAAAAGGGCGTTGAACACCAGTTCTACGCTGCAGTCTGGAGTTAAACGCGGTGATGCCTTACAGAAAGCTTGCCATGGAAAAGAGTAGGACTGGTTGGATGAAGACAGCAGGAAAGCAGAGGTTCAGAGGAACGAAAGCATCTCTATACGCTTATCTGAAATTCTCACCAATGATTTACATAAGTATTTCTATCTTTACTTTCTGTTTATTTATTATCTTTATTCGAAAACTCCATAACCATTTGATATCCGCCTGACTGAGATTTACAAGGTGACCATAGCTTGCTTCATACCAACAATCTCCGTGGGATCGACCCTTACTCACGTAAGGTTTTATTACTTGGACGACCCAGTGCACTTGCTGGTTAGTTGTATCGAAGTTGTAACAAATTATGAATTAAGATTAGAGCACCAAGTTTTTGGAGCCATTACCAGGGATCACAATTTCGTGCACTACACATCCATCCCCCTATCCTGGCGTTCAAATGCCAATGAGGGATCAAACACCTACAAGTGCTGATAATAACTCCCTCAAGAAGGCTTCTCGACCTGCCTCTGTAGGAAATAAACCTGCAGCAACTAAGGTTGAAGAATATAAAGCCAAAATGCCTTATCCTTAGAAAATCCACCAAGCGGAACAGGATAAACAATTTGCCAGCTTTGCAGACTATCTCAGGACTCTTGAAATAAAGATTCTGTTTGCAGATGCACTTGAGCAAATACCCTCTTATGCTAAGTTCATGAAAGAGATCTTAAGTCATAAGAAGGATTGGAGAGAAACTGAAAAAGTTTTTCTCACTGAAGAATGCAGTGCAGTCATTTTAACAAGCTTACCAGAGAAGCTTAAGGATCCCAGAAGCTTTATGATACCGTGCACATTAGAGGGTACTTGTACCAAGACAGTTCTATGTGACCTTGGGGCAAGTATCAACCTAATCCCTGCATCCACTATCAGAAAGCTTAGCTTGACTGAAGAGGTCAAACCAACCCGGATATGTCTTCAACTTGCTGATGGCTCCATTAAATATCCATCAGGCATAATTGAGGACATGATTGTCAAGGTTGGGCCATTTGCCTTTCCCACTGACTTTTTAGTGCTAGAAATGGAGGAGCACAAGAGTTCAACTCTCATTCTAGGAAGACCCTTCCTAGCAACTGGACGAACTTTCATTAATGTCCAAAAAGGGGAAGTGACCTTGAGAGTCAATGAGGATGAGTTCAAGTTAAATGCTGTCAAAGCTATGCAGCATCCAGACACATCAAATGACTGCATGAGCGTTGATATTATTGACTCTTTGGTGGAAGAGATCAATATGACTGAGAGTCTCGAATCAGAGTTAGAGGATATCTTTAAAGATGTTCAGCCTGATCTGGAGGAACCAGAAGAAACAGAAAAGCCTCTGAAAACTCTTCAGAAAGAGGATAAGCCTCCTAAACCTGAGCTCAAACCACTACCACCATCCATGAAATATGCATTTCTGGGAGAAGATGACACTTTTCCAGTGTTCTTAAGCTCTGCTTCAAAGCCACATGAAGAGAAAGCACTAATTCAGGTGCTAAGGACATACAAGACAACTCTTGGGTGGTCCATAAGTGATCTTAAGGGCATTATCCCAGCCAGATGCATGCACAAGATCCTATTGGAGGATGATTCTAAGCCAGTGGTTCAACCATAGAGGCGGCTGAATCCAGCCATGAAGGACGTGGTGCAGAAAGAGGTCCCTAAGTTACTAGAGGCTGGGATTATTTATCCTATTTCTGACAGCCCCTCGATGAGACCTGTCCAAGTTGTCCCCAAGAAGGGAGGCATGACAGTGGTATATAATGAAAAGAATGAACTGGTTCCTACAAGAACAATTACAGGGTGGCGTATGTGTATTGACTACAGAAGACTCAATACAGCCACCAGAAAGGATCATTTTTCTTTACCATTCATAGACCAGATGCTAGAGAGACTAGCAGGTCATAAATACTACTGCTTTTTGGATGGCTATTCAGGTTACAACTAAATTGCAGTAGATCTTCAGGACCAAGAAAAAATAGCATTCACATGTCCATCTGGAGTATTTTGTTACAGAAGGATACCATTTGGTCTGTGCAATGCACCTGCAACCTTTTAGAGGTGCATGCTCTCTATTTTCTCTGATATAGTGGAGAAATTTTTGGAAGTCTTCATGGATGACTTCTCAGTATTTGGAGACTCATTCAGCTCCTGTCTTGACCATCTAGCACTTGTTCTGAAAAGGTGCCAAGAGACTAACCTGGTTTTAAACTGGGAGAAATGTCACTTTATGGTGACTGAAGAAATTGTCCTTGGGCACAAAATTTTGAACAAGGGAATAGAGATGGATAAGGCTAAGGTAGAGGTAATTGAAAAACTAGCACCACCTGCCAATGTTAAGGCAATAAGAAGCTTTTTGGGGCATACAGGATTCAATAGGAGGTTTATAAAGGATTTTTCAAAATTCACAAAACCTTTGAGCAATCTGCTAGCTGCTAACACGCCATTTGTCTTTGACACGGAGTGTCTGCAGGCATTTGAAACTCTGAAAGCTAAGCTGGTCACAGCACCAGTCATTTCTGCACCAGACTGGACATTACCATTCGAACTAATGTGTGATGCTAGTGACCATGCCATTAGTGCAGTATTGGGACAAAGGCATAACAAGCTCTTGCATGTCATTTATTATACAAGCCGTGCTTTAAATGACGCACAGAAGAATTACACAACCACAGAAAAGGAGTTGCTTGCAGTGGTTTATGCCATTGACAAGTTCAGATCTTATTTAGTAGGATCAAAAGTGATTATGTACACTGACCATGCTGCTCTAAAATATCTCCTCACAAAGCAGGATTCAAAACCTAGACTCATAAGATGGGCGTTACTTCTGCAAGAGTTTGATATAAAAATAAGAGACAGAAAGGGGACAGAGAACCAAGTAGCCAATCACTTGTCCCGAATAGAGCCAGTAGCAGGAGCTTCCCCTCCTCCTACTGAGATCTCTGAAACCTTCCCGGATGAGCAACTCTTTGCCATTCAGGAAGTACCTTGGTTTGTAGACATTGCAAACTATAAAACTGAGACTAAATTAACAGCTCAGGAAATGTCCAGCTAAAGACAGTAAATAAGCCTTTATTGGGAGGCAACCCAATATTCTTTAATTATATATATTTATTTTCCATTGTTATTTTATGTTTTCTTTAGGTTGATGATCATGTGAAGTCATGAAACAGCTGCAAAATTAAAGCAAAATAAAAAACAGCACACCTTGGAGGACAGGTGGTGCACAAAATTGTGATTGTTCATTCCTTGGTAACGGCGCTAAAAACTTAATACGCACGTTCATAATCTTAGTTCTTTTTCACAACTTTGCACAACTAACCAGCAAGTGCACTAGGTCGTCCAAGTAATAAACCTACGTGAGTAAAGGTCGATCCCACGGAGATTGTCGGCTTGAAGCAAGCTATGGTCATCTTGTAAATCTCAGTCAGACAGATTCAAATGGTTATGGTAAATTGATAGTTAAAATATAATTAAAATATAAAATGGGATAGAGATACTTATGCAATTCATTGGTGAGAATTTCAGATAAGTGTATGGAGATGCTTTTTTTCCTTCTGAACCTCTGCTTTCCTACTGTCTTCATCCAATCATTCATACTCCTTTCCATGGCAGGCCGTATGTTGGGCATCACCGTTGTCAATGGCTACATCCCGTCCTCTCAGTGAAAATGGTCCAAATGCGCTGTCACCGCATGGCTAATCATCTGTCGGTTCTCGATCATGTTGGAATAGGATCCAGTGATCCTTTTGCGTCTGTCACACGCCAAACACTCACGAGTTTGAAGCTCGTCACAGTCATCCCTTCCCAGATCCTACTCAGAATACCAGAGACAAGGTTTAGACTATCCGGATCTCAAGAATGGCCGCCAATAATTCTAGCCTATACCACGAAGGTTTTAATCTTAGATTAGAAACCCAAGAGATACACATTCAAGCTTGTTTGCATGTAGAACGGAAGTGGTTGTCAGGCACGCGTTCATAGGTGAGAATGGTGATGAGCGTCACATAATCATCACATTCATCATGTTCTTGTGTGTGAATGAATATCTTGGAGAAGAAATAGACTTGAGTTGAATAGAAAAATAATAGTACTTTGCATTAATTCATGAAGAACAGTAGAGCTCCACACCTTAATCTATGGTGTGTAGAAACCCCACCGTTGAAAATACATAAGAACAAAATGGTCTAGGCATGGCCGTGAGGCCAGCCCCCAAACGTGAAAAGGTCTATCAAAGTCTTTTTTGTAAAAGTATCTTTGTAAAAGTCTGAAAATACAATAGCAAAAGGTCCACATCCATCCCCCTATCCTGGCGTTCAAATGCCAATGAGGGATCAAACACCTACAAGTGCTGATAATAACTCCCTCAAGAAGGCTTCTCAACCTAAGTCTTTTTTGTAAAAGTATCTTTGTAAAAGTCTGAAAATACAATAGCAAAAGGTCCTATTTATAGAAAACTAGTAGCCTAGGGTTACAGAAATAGGTAATTAATGCAGAAATCTTTTTCCGGGCCCACTTGGTGTGTGCTTGGGCTGAGCATTGAAGTTTTCATGTGTAGAGACTTTTCTTGGAGTTAAACGCCAGCTTTTGTGCCAGTTTGGGCGTTTAACTCCAGCTTTTGTGCCAGTTCTGGCGTTTTGACGCTAGAATTCTTATGCTGACTTGGAACGCCAGTTTGAGCGATCAAATCTTGGGCAAAGTATAGACTATTATATATTTCTAGAAAGCCCAGGATGTCTACTTTCCAACGCGATTGAGAGCGCGCCAATTGGACTTCTGTAGCGCTAGAAAATCCACTTCGAGTGCAGGGAGGTCAGAATCCAACAGCATCTGCAGTCCTTTTTCAGCCTCTGAATCAGATTTTTGCTCAAGTCCCTCAATTTCA
>NC_029791.2:52861053-52931564 GCF_000816755.2 Arachis ipaensis
GGCCCTCCTATCCACTGATGCTCAAAGCCTTGGATCCTTTTTATTTTACCCTTGCCTTTTGGTTTAAAGGGATATTGGCTTTTTTTGCTTGCTTTTTCTTTTTCTTTCTTTCTCTTTTTTTTTCGCATTTTTTTCGCATATATATATTTTTTCTGCAAGCTTTTCACTGCTTTTTCTTGCTTCAATAATCAATTTTATGATTTTTCAGATTATCAAATAACATTTCTCCTTTTCTATCATTCTTTCAAGAGCCAACAATTTTAACATTTATGAATCAACAAATTCAAAAAAATATGCACTGTTCAAGCATTCATTTAGAAAAAAAATAGTATTGCCACCACATCAAAATAACTAAACTGTTTTAAAATTTGAAATTCATGCACTTCTTTTTCTTTTTCAATTAAAAACATTTTTCATTTAAGGAATTTGGGTCCGGGTTCACACTTTGATCATGGTTCTTGGTGATCCATGCATTGGCATAGAACTCTTGAACCATTAAGATTCTGATTTGTTGAATGGGGTTGGTGAGAACTTCCCAACCCCTTCTTCGAATCTCATGTCGGATCACCGGATATTCACCCTTTTTGAATTTGAAACGGACCTCGGGGATCACCTTCTTCTTGGCCACAACTTCATAGAAGTGGTCTTGGTGCACCCTTGAGATGAATCTCTCCATCTCCCATGACTCGGAGGTGGAAGCTTTTGCCTTCCGTTTCCTCTTTCTAGAGTTTTCTCTGGCCTTAGGTGCCATAAATGGTTATGGAAAAATAAAAAGCAACACTTTTACCGCACCAAACTTAGAAGGTTTGCTCGTCCTCGAGCAAAAGAAGAAAGAAGAGAGTAGAAGAAGAAGAAATAGAGGAGATGGAGGGGGCTTAGTGTTTCGGCCAAGGGGGAGAAGTAGTATGTATGTTGTGTGAAAATGAAAAAGTGAAGATGGGTTTATATAGGAGTGGAGAGGGGGGTATGGTTCGGCCATTATGGGTAGGTTTGGGTGGGAAAGTGGTTTGAATTTGAATGGTGAGGTAGGTGGGGTTTTATGAAGGATGGATGTGAGTGGTGAAGAGAATGGTGGGATTTGATAGGTGAGGGGTTTTTGGGGAAGAGATATTGAGGTGATTGGTGTATGGGTGAAGAAGAGAGAGAGAGGTGGGGTAGGTGGGGATCCTGTGGGGTCCACAGATCCTGAGGTGTCAACGATATCTCATCCCTGCACCAAGTGGCATGCAAAAATGCCCCTTTCTGCCAATCCTGGCGTTAAACGCCAGGCTGCTGCCCATTTTTGGTGTTTAACGCCAGCTTCTTGCCTATTCCTGGCGTTAAACGCCAGTCTGGTGCCCATTTCTGGCGTTAAACACCCAGAATGGTGCCAGACTGGGCGTTTAACGCCCATTCTGCTACCCTTACTGGCGTTTAAACGCCAGTAAGTTTCTCCTCCAGGGTGTTCTATTTTTTATTCTGTTTTTCAGTCTGTTTTTGCTTTTTCAATTATTTTTGTGACTTCACATGATCATCAACCTACAGAAAGCATAAAATAACAAAAGAAAATAGAAATTTAACATAGATAATTAAAGATTGGGTTGCCTCCCAACAAGCGCTTC
The DNA here is from genome assembly GCF_000816755.2 of Arachis ipaensis. NCBI lineage: Eukaryota > Viridiplantae > Streptophyta > Magnoliopsida > Fabales > Fabaceae > Arachis > Arachis ipaensis. The sequence goes on from NC_029791.2 coordinate 52,862,655, forward strand.
TTTAATGTCTATAGCTTGATAGTGGGCTCTCATGGAGCCTCACAGATGTTCAGAGCAATGTTGGAACCTCCCAACACCAAACTTAGAGTTTGAATGTGGGGGCTCTGTCTGACTCTGTATTGAGAGAAGCTCTTCATGCTTCCTCTCCATGGTTACAGAGGGATATCCTTGAGCTTTAAACATAAGGGAGTCTTCATTCACTTGAATGATCAATTCTTCTCTGTTAACATCAATTACAGCTTTTGCTGTGGCTAGGAAGGGTCTGCCAAGGATGATGGATTCATCCACACACTTCCCAGTCCCTAGGATTATGAAATCAGCAGGGATGTAGTGGTCTTCAACCTTTACCAAGACATCCTCTACAAGTCCATAAGCCTGTTTCTTTGAATTGTCTGTCATCTTCAGTGAGATTCTTGCAGCTTGTACCTCAATGATCCCTAGCTTCTCCATTACAGAGAGAGGCATGATGTTTATACTTGACCCTAGGTCACACAGAGCCTTCTCAAAGGTCATGGTGCCTATGGTACAAGGTATTGAGAACTTCCCAGGATCTTGTCTCTTCAGAGGTAATTTCTGCCTAGTCAAGTCATCCAGTTCTTTAGTGAGCAATGGAGGTTTATTCTCCCAAGTCTCATTACCAAATAACTTGGCGTTTAGCTTCATGATTGCTCCAAGGTACTTAGAAACTTGCTCTTCAGTAACATCTTCATCCTCTTCAGAGGAAGAATACTCATCAGAGCTCATGAATGGCAGGAGTAAATTCAATGAAATCTCTATGGTCTCTGTGTGAGCCTTAGATTCCCATGATTTCTCATCAGGGAATTCCATGGAGGCCAGTGGACGTCCATTGAGGTCTTCCTCAGTGGAGATCACTGCCTCTTCCTCCTCTCCAGGTTCGGCCATGTGAGACGTGTTTATGGCCTTGAACTCTCTCTTTGGATTCTCTTCTGTATTGCTTGGGAGAGTACTAGGAGGGGGTTTAGTAACTTTCTTACTCAGCTGATCCACTTGTGCCTCCAAATTTCTAATGGAGGACCTTGTTTCAGTCATGAAACTTTGAGTGGTTTTAATTAGATCAGAGACTATGGTTGCTAAGTCAGAGTGTCTCTACTTAGAATCTTCTGTCTGTTGCTGAAAAGATGATGGAAAAGGCTTGCTATTGCTAAACTTGTTTCTTCCACCATTATTGTTATTGAAGACTTGTTGAGGCCTCTGTTGGTCCTTCCATGAGAGATTTGGATGATTTCTCCATGAAGGATTATAGGTGTTTCCATAGGAATCTCCCATGTAATTCACCTCTTCCATTGCTGGGTTCTCAAGATCATAAGCTTCTTCCTCAGGGGAAGCTTCCTTAGTACTGCCTGGTGCAGCTTGCATTCCAGACAGACTTTGAGAAATCATATTGACTTGCTGAGTCAATATTTTATTCTGAGCCAGTATGGCATTCAGAGTATCAATCTCAAGAACTCCTTTCTTCTGATTTGTCTCATTATTCATAGGTTCCTTTCAGAAGTGTACATGAATTGGTTATTTGTAACCATCTCAATGAGTTCCTGAACTTCTGCAGGCATCTTCTTCAGATGAAGAGATCCTCCAGCAGAGCTGTCCAATGACATCTTGGACAGTTCAGACAGACCATCATAGAAGATACCTATGATGTTTCATTCTGAAAGCATATCAGAAGGACACCTTTTGATCAATTACTTGTATCTTTCCCAAGCTTCATAGAGGGATTCTCCTTCCTTCTGTCTGAAGGTTTGGACTTCCACTCTAAGCTTGCTCAATTTAAGGTGGAAAGAACTTTGCCAAGAAGGCATTGACTAGTTTTTCCCAAGAGTTCAGGCTTTCTTTGGGTTGTGAATCCAACCATGTCCTAGCTCTGTTTCTTATAGCAAAAGGGAAGAGCATAAGTCTGTAGACTTCAGGGTCAACCCCATTGGTCTTGACAGTGTCACAGATTTGCAAGAATTTAGCTAAGAACTGATGAGGATCTTCCAATGGAAGTCCATGAAACTTGCAATTCTGTTGCATTAGAGAAACTAATTGAGGCTTAAGCTCAAAGTTGTTTGCTCCAATGGCAGGGATTGAGATGCTTCTCCCATAGAAGTTGGGAGTAGGTGTAGTAAAGTCACCAAGTACCTTCCTTGCATTGTTGGCATTGTTGTTTTCGGCTGCCATGCCTTCTTCCTCCTTGAAGAGCTCTGTTAGGCCCTCTAGAGAGAGTTATGCTTTAGCTTCTCTTAGCTTTCTCTTCAAGGTCCTTTCAGGTTTAGGATCAGCTTTAACAAGGATGCCTTTGTCTTTTCTCTTGCTCATATGAGAGAGAAGAGAACAAGAAAGTATGGAATCCTCTATGTTACAGTATAGAGATTCCTTGAGGTGTCAGAGGAAAAGAAGAATAGAAGGAGAAGGTAGATAGAAGAGAATTCGAACTTATCAATAAGGATAGAGTTCGAATTGCACCTTGAGGAGGAGTCTTAGTCCCTTAAATAGAAGGATGTGAGAAGAGGGGAAGAATTTTCGAAATTAAAGTAAAAGATTTTTAAAATAATAAAAAGAAATTTGAAAATTTGATTGAGATTTTCGAAATTAAGATTGGGAAAGAAATTAAGTGATTTTGAAAAAGATGTGATTGAAAAGATATGATTGAGAAGATATGATTGAAAATTAATTTTAAAAAAGAAGGTTTTAAAATTAAAGTTGATTACTTGACTAACAAGAAATTAGAAGATATGATTCTAGGATTTAAAATTTGATCCTTCCTTAATAGGCAAGTAACAACTTGAAAATTTTGAATTAAATTACTAATTGTAGCAAGGATTTTCAAAAATAGTAAAAAAAATAAAAAAATGGAAAGAAATTGATTTTGAAGAGATATGATTGAAAATATATGATTTAAAAAAGATTTGATTTTGAAAAATTATGAAGATTTGAAAAAAATTGGATTAAAAACAAAATCTTTCCTCTAGTGTCATCCTGGCGTTAAACGCCTAGAATGGCATCCATTCTGGCGGTTAACGCCCAAAATGCTACCTTTTTGGGCGTTAAATGCCCAGCCAGGTACCCTGGCTGGCGTTTAAATGCCAGTTTTCCTTCTTCACTGGGCGTTTTGAACGCCCAGCGTTTAAACGCCAGTTTTCCTTCTTCACCTTTTAATGATGAGAAACAATAAAAAATGCAACTAAGATTAAATAAACAATGCATGCAAGACACCAAACTTAGAAGTTTGTATACTAAGGACTATAACAATTTGAAAATGCATGTAAGAAACAACAAAATACACAAAACAAGAGAATTTAAAGATCAGAGCTAGGAAATCATTAAGAACAATTGAAGATCAATGAAGAACATATTATATATATTCGAAAAAAGGCAAGAAGAAGAAAGACATGCAATTGACACCAAACTTAAAAATTGACACTAAGATACATAAAATATTTTTGATGAAACTCTAGAATTCATTCTTAAAAATTCTGAAAAATAAAAAGAAAAGTACCTAATCTAAGCAACAAGATGAACCATCAGTTATCCAAACTCAAACAATCCCCGGCAACGGTGCCAAAAACTTGGTGCACGAAATTGTGATCATCAACAATGGCGCCAATGACTTGGAGCTCTCAAACGTGAATCACACTTTGTCACAATTCCGCACAACTAACCAGCAAGTGCACTGGGTCGTCCAAGTAATACCTTACGCGAGTAAGGTTCGATCCCACGGAGACTGTCGGCTTGAAGCAAGCTATGGTCATCTTGTAAATCTCAGTCAGGCAGATTCAAATGGTTATGGAGGATTGATAATTAAAGATAAATAAAACATAAAATAAAGATAGAGATAGAGATACTTATGTAATTCATTGGTAGGAATTTTAGATAAGCGTATGAAGATGCTTTGTTCCTCCTGAACCTCAGCTTTCCTATTGCCTTCTTCCAATCATTCATACTCCTTTCCATGGCAAGCTTTATGTTGGGCATCACCGTTGTCAATGGCTACTTTCCGTCCTCTCAGTGAAAATATTCTACGCACGCTGTCACCGCACGGCTAATCATCTGTCGGTTCTCGATCATGTTGGAATAGGATCCATTGATCCTTTTGCGTCTGTCACACGCCCAACACTCGCGAGTTTAAAGCTCGTCACAGTCATCCCTTCCCAGATCCTACTCAGAATACCACAGACAAGGTTTACACGTTCCGAATATCAGGAATGGCCACCAATAATTCTAGCCTATACCACGAAGGTTCTAATCTTAGATTAGAAACCCAAGAGATACACATTCAAGCTTGTTTGCATGTAGAACGGAAGTGGTTGTCAGGCACGCGTTCATAGGTGAGAATGGTGATGAGTGTCACATAATCATCACATTCATCATGTTCTTGGGTGCGAATGAATATCTTGGAGAAGAAATAGACTTGAGTTGAATAGAAAAACAACAGTACTTTGCATTAATTCATGAAGAACAGTAGAGCTCCACACCTTAATCTATGGTGTGTAGAAACTCCACCGTTGAAAATACATAAGAATAAAATGGTCTAGGCATGGCCGTGAGGCCAGCCCCCAAACGTGAAAAGGTCTATCAAAGTCTTTTTTGTAAAAGTATCTTTGTAAAAGTCTGAAAATACAATAGCAAAAGGTCCTATTTATAGAAAACTAGTAGCCTAGGGTTACAGAAATAGGTAATTAATGCAGAAATCTTTTTCCGAGCCCACTTGGTGTGTGCTTGGGTTGAGCATTGAAGCTTTCATGTGTAGAGACTTTTCTTGGAGTTAAACGCCAGCTTTTGTGCCCGTTTGGGCGTTTAACTCCAGCTTTTGTGCCAGTTCTGGCGTTTTGACGCCAAAATTCTTAAGCTGACTTGGAACGCCGGTTTGGGCCATCAAATCCTGGGCAAAGTATGGACTATTAAAAATTGCGGGAAAGCCTAGGATGTCTACTTTCCAACACAATTCAGAGCGCGTCAATTGGGCTTCTATAGCTCCAGAAAATCCATTTCGAGTGCAGGGAGGTCAGAATCCAACAGCATCTACAGTCCTTTTTCAGCCTCTGAATAAGATTTTTGCTTAGGTCCCTCAATTTCAGCCAGAAAATATCTGAAATCACAGAAAAACATACAAACTCATAGTAAAGTCCAGAAATGTGATTTTTATTTAAAAACTAATAAAAATATAATAAAAACTAACAAAAATATACTAAAAACATACTAAAAACAATGCCAAAAAGCGTATAAATTATTTGCTCATCATCCCTCAATTTCAGCCAGAAATTACCTGAAATCACAGAAAAACATACAAACTCATAGTAAAGTCCAGAAATGTGATTTTTATTTAAAACCTAATAAAAATATATTAAAAACTTACTTAATCATACTAAAAACTATGTAAAAACAATGCCAAAAAGCGTATAAATTATCCGCTCATCAACAGGCTTACTGGCGTTTAAACGCCAGTAAGGATAGCAGAATGGGCGTTTAAGACCCAGCCTGGCAGTATTCTCGGCGTTAAACGCCAGAATGGGCAGCATTTTGGGCGTTTAACGCCAGAATGGGGTGCCTGGCGTCTGCCTGGCATTAAACGCCAGAAAGGGGCAGCAGACTGGCGTTTAATGCCAGGAAACGTAGCAGAGTGGGCGTTAAACACTAGAATGGATAGCATTCTGGCCGTTTAATGCCAGGATGACACAAGGGAGGTAACTTTGTTTCTAATTCGATTTTTTTTTCAATTTTTCATCTATTAATTCATAATTTTTTGCATTAAACATATTTTAAACATTCATCTATCAATTTTTATTTTCAAAAATTAATAATCTTTCCAATTCCTTTTAATTCTTTTTCAATTCTTTTTAATTCCTTCCAAAACATTTTCAAAACTTACATGTCTTTTCAAACCCTTTTCAACTCTTTTTAATTTCTCTTGCACACAATAATAAGTTTTCAAAATTAATTGCATCATTCTTCTTCTACTCCCTTCTATCTTATTTTGCTCGTGGACGAGTGGTGCACGAATTGTGAATCACACTTTTCACAACTCGTACCACTAACCAGCAAGTGCACTGGGTCATCCAAGTAATACCTTACGTGAGTAAGGGTCGATCCCACGGAGATTGTTGGTTTTAAAGCAATCTATGGTTATCTTGTAAATCTTAGTCAGGAAATCAATTATAATTATCAGTATGAATTACAAAGAATAAAAGAGCATGGATTAAATACTTGTTCTACAGTAATGGAGAATATGTTGGAGTTTTGGAGATACTTTGTCTTCTGAATCTCTGCTTTCTCCCTGTCTTCTTCTTCACGCACGCAAGGTTCCTCCTATGGCAAGCTGTGTGTTGATGGATCACTGTTGTCAATGGCTACCATCCGTCCTCTCAGTGAAAAAGGTCCAGGTGCGCTGTCACCGCACGGATAATCATCTGTCGGTTCCCACTCATGCTGGAATAGGATCCATTGATCCTTTTGCGTCTGTCACTACGCCCAGCCCTTGTGAGTTTGAAGCTCGTCACAGTCATTCAATCCCTGAATCCTACTCGGAATACCACAGACAAGGTTTAGACTTTCCGGATTCTCAAGAATGCTGCCAATGGATTCTAGCTTATACCACGAAGATTCTGATTAAGGAATCCAAGAGATATTCATTCAATCGAAGGTAGAACGGAGGTGGTTGTCAGGCATGCGTTCATAGGTTGAGGATGATGATGAGTGTCACGGATCATCACATCCATCATATTGAAGTGCGAATAAACATCTTAGATAGAAACAAGCGTGTTTGAATAGAAACAGAAATAGTTGCATTAATTCATCGAAACACAACAGAGCTCCTCACCCCCAACAATGGAGTTCAGAGACTCATGCCATCAAAGAGTATAAAGTTCAGATCTAAAATGTCATGAGGTACAAAATAAATCTCTAAAAGTTGTTTAAATACTAAACTAGTAACCTAGGTTTACAGAAAATGAATAAACTAAGATAGATGGTGTAGAAATCTACTTCTGGGGCTCACTTGGTGTGTGTTGGGGCTGAGACTTAAGCTTTACACGTGTCTGGGCTGTTTCTGGAGTTAAGTGCCAGGTAGTAACCTATTTTGGGCGTTCAACTCCAACTTGTAACCTGTTTCTGGCGTTTAACGCCAGACTGCAACATAGAACTGGTGTTGAACGCCAGTTTACGTCATCTATCCTTGAGAAAAGTATAGACTATTATATATTGCTGGAAAGCCCTGGATATTGACTTTCCAACGCAATTGAGAGCGTGCTAATTGGACTCCTGTAGCTCCAGAAAATGCATTCCGAGTGCATGGAGGTCAGAATCCAACAGCATCAGCAGTCCTTTTTCAGCCTAAATCAGATTTTTGCTCAGCTCCCTTAATTTCAGCCAGAAATTACCTGAAATCACAGAAAAATACACAAACTCATAGTAAAGTCCAGAAATGTGATTTTTATTTAAAAACAAATAAAAATATAATAAAAAGTGACTAAAACATATTAAAAACTACCTAAAAACAATGCCAAAATGCGTATAAATTATCCGCTCATCACAACACCAATCTTAAATTGTTGCTTGTCCCCAAGCAACTAAAAATAAAGTAGGATAAAAAGAAGAGAATATAAAATAAATTTCAAAAACATCTATGAAGATCAGTCTTAATTAGATGAGCGGGGCTATTAGCTTTTTGCTTCTGAACAGTTTTGGCATCTCACTTTATCCTTTTCAAAAGACATATGCACTGTTCAAGCATTCATTCAGAAAACAAAAAGTATTGCCACCACATCAAAATAATTAAACTATTTTAAAATTTGAAATTCATGTACTTCTTTTTCTTTTTCAGAAAATATTTTTAATTTAAGAAAGGTGATGGGTTCATAGGACATTCATATCTTTAAGACATAGACACTTAGATACTAGTGATCATGTAATAAGACCCAAACATAAATAAACATAAAGCATAGTAAACGAAAAACAGAGAAATAAGAACAAGGAGATTAAGGAACGGGTCCACCTTAGTGAGGGTGGCGTCTTCCTCTTCTTGAAGAACCAATGGTGCTGTTGAGCTCCTCTATGTCTCTTCCTTGTCTTTGTTGCTCCTTCCTCATAGCTCTTTGATCTGCAGTCAATGCTCTACCACTGAACTATGGGCCTTTGAGATGAACCTCTCCATCTCTCATGACTCAGGGGTGGAAGCAACTGCCTTCCTTTTCCTCTTTCTAGAGATTTCTCCGACCTTACGTGCCTTAAATGGTTATCGAAAAACAAAAAAAAGCAACGCTTTTTTTCCACACCAAACTTAAAAGGTTTGCTCGTCCTCAAGCAAAAGAAGATAGAAGGGAGTAGAAGGAGAAGTGGAGGAGAAGGAGGTGTGTGAATGGGTGGGTATGGGAGGGGAATGGTTTGAATTGGAATGGTGAGGTAGATGCGGATCCTATGGGGTCCACAGATCCTGAGGGAATCCTGTGGGGTCCACAGATCAAGTGGGGTCAAGGACTTAACATCCCTACTCAAATTAGGCATGTAAAACTCCCTTGCTGTGCAATCCTGGTGTTTAATGCCAGACTGCTGCTTGTTTCTGGCGTTAAATGCCCAAATGTAGCTTGTTTCTGGCGTTTAATGCCAGGCAGATGCTTGTTTCTGGCGTTAAACACCAGCTTGGTGCTTGTTTCTGGCGTTAAACGCCAGACAGATGCTTGTTTCTGGCGTTTAAATGCCAGACTGCTCTCCTCCAGGGTGTGCTATTTTTAATGCTATTTTTCAATTTGTTTTTTGATTTTTCAGTAGTTTTTGTGACTTCACATGATCAACAACCTAATATATCACGAAATAACAAAAAGAAAATAAAATAGATATGATTAAATAACATTGGGTTGCCTCCCAACAAGCGCTTCTTTAATGTTAATAGCTTGACAATGAGCTCTCATGGAGCCTCACAGATAATCAGAGCAAGGTTGGAACCTCCCAACACCAAACTTAGAGTTTGGTTGTGGCCTCCCAACACCAAACTTAGAGTTTGAATGTGGGGGGTTTTGTTTGACTCTGTATTGAGAGAAGCTTTTCATGCTTCCTCTCCATAGTTACAGAAGGAGAACCTTGTGTCTTATAGTTTGCAATGTCTGCAAACCACAGAGCTTCCTGAATGGCAAACAATTTCTCTTCCGGAAAGGTTTCAGAGATCTCAGTAGGAGGGAGGGATGTTCCTGCTACTGGTTCTATCCGGGACAGGTGATCAGCTACTTGATTCTCTGTCCCTTTTCTGTCTCTTATTTCTATATCAAACTCTTGCAGAAGCAACACCCATCTTATGAGCCTGGGTTTTGAATCCTGCTTTGTGAGTAGATATTTAAGAGCAGCATGGTCAGTATACACAATCACTTTTGATCTTACTAACTATGATCTAAACTTGTCAATGGCATAAACCACTGCAAGCAATTCTTTTTCTGTGGTTGTGTAATTTTTCTAGGCATCATTTAAAATGCGGCTAGCATAATAAATGACATGCAGAAGCTTGTTATGCCTCTGTCCCAGTACTGCACCAATGGCATGTCACTGGCATCACACATTAGTTCAAATGGTAATGTCCAATCTGGTGCAGAAATAACTGGTGCTGTGACCAGCTTAGCTTTCAGAGTTTCAAATGCCTGTAGACACTCTGTGTCAAACACAAATGGCGTGTCAGCAGCTAGCAGATTGCTAAGGGGTTTTGCGATTTTTGAAAAATCCTTTATAAACCTCCTGTAGAATCCTGCATGCCCCAGAAAGCTTCTGATTGCTTTAACATTAGCATGTGGTGGTAATTTTTCAATCACTTCCACTTTAGCTTGATCCACCTCTATTCCCTTGTTTAAAATTTTATGCCCAAGGACAATTCCTTCAGTCACCATAAGGTGACACTTTTCCCAGTTTAAAACTAGGTTTGTCTCTTGGCATCTTTTCAGAACAAGTGCTAAATGGTTAAGGCAGGAGCTGAATAAGTCTCCAAATACTGAAAAGTCATCCATGAAGACCTCCAGAAATTTCTCTACCATATCAGAAAAAATAGAGAGCATGCATATCTGAAAGGTTGCAGGTGCATTACACAGCCCAAATGGCATCCTTCTGTAGGCAAATACTCCAGATGGACATGTGAATGCTATTTTCTCTTGATCCTGGGGATCTACTGTAATTTGGTTGTAGCCTGAATAGCCATCCAAAAAGTAGTAATAATCATGACCTGCTAGTCTTTCTAGCATCTGGTCTATGAATGGTAAAGGAAAATGATCCTTTCTGGTGGCTATATTGAGCCTTCTATAGTCAATACACATGCGCCACCCTGTAACTGTTCTTGTAGGAACCAGTTCATTTTTTTCATTATGTACCACTGTCATGCCTCCCTTTTTGGGGACAACTTGGACAGGGCTCACCCAGGGGCTATCAGAAATAGGATAAATAATCCCAGCCTCCAGTAACTTGGTGACCTCTTTCTGCACCACTTCCTTCATGGCTGGATTTAGCCGCCTCTGTGGTTGAACCACTGGCTTAGCATCATCCTCCAATAGGATCTTGTGCATGCATCTTGCTGGGCTGATGCCTTTAAGGTCACTTATGGACCACCCAAGAGCTGTCTTGTGTGTCCTTAGCACTTGAAGTAGTGCTTCCTCTTCCAGGGGATTTAAAGCAGAGCTTATGATCACCGGAAAAGTGTCACCTTCTCCCAGAAATGCATATTTCAGGGATGGTGGTAATGGTTTGAGCTTGGTTTTAGGAGGTTTTTCCTCTTTCTGAGGAAGTTTCAGAGGCTCTTTCAATTCCTCTAAATCCTCCAGATCAGGCTGAACATCTTTAAAAATGTCCTCTAGCTCTGATTCGAGACTCTCAGTCATATTGACCTCTTCCACTAGGGAGTCAATAATATCAACGCTCAGGTAGTCGTCTGATGTGTCTGGATGTTGCATAGCTTTGACAACATTCAACTTAAACTCATCCTCATTGACTCTCAGGGTTATCTCCCCTTTTTGGACGTCAATGAGGTTCGTCCAGTTGCTAGGAATGGTCTTCCTAGAATGAGAGTTGCACTCTTGTGCTCCTCCATTTCCAGCACTACAAAGTCAGTAGGGAAGGCGAATGGCCCAACCTTGACAATCATGTCCTCAATTATGCCTGATGGGTATTTAATGGAGCCATCAGCAAGTTGAAGACAGATCCGGGTTGGTTTGACCTCTTCAGTCAAGCCAAGCTTTCTGATAGTGGATGCAGGGATTAGGTTGATGCTCGCCCCAAGATCACATAAAGCTGTCTTGGTGCAATTACCCTCTAATATGCATGGTATCATAAAGCTCCCGGGATCTTTAAGCTTTTCTAAGAAGCTTTTCAGAATGACTGCACTGCATTTTTCAGTGAGGAGAACTCTTTCATTTTCTCTCCAATCCTTCTTATGACTCAAGATATCTTTCATGAACTTGGCATAAGAGGGTATTTGCTCAAGTGCCTCTGCAAACGGAATCTATATTTCAAGAGTCCTGAGATAGTCTGCAAAGCGAGCAAATTGCTTATCCTGCTCCTCTATGTGGAGTTTTTGAGGATAAGGTATCTTGGCTTTGTACTCCTCAACTTTGGCTGCTGCAGGTTTATTTCCTATAGAAGTGGTTGGGAAAGCCTTTTTAGAGGGGTTGTTATCAGCACTTATGTGTGTCTGATCCCTCATTGGCGTTTGAATGCCAGGGTTGGAAGCTTGATTGGCGTTGGACGCCAACTTCCTACCTGTTTCTGGCATTTGAACGCCAGAACTGAGCTACCATTGGGCGTTTGACGCCAGCTCCTTGCCTGTTCCTGGCGTTTGAACGCCAGAACTGTGCGTGGGTTGGGCGTTTAATGCCAGCTTTGCACCCTTTTCTGGCGTTTGAACCCCAGAGTTATTCCTCTCTGGGCTCTTACTGTCCTCAGAGGGATTTTGGATAGTATTTAACTCATCCTCTGTCAGTTGTTCTTTTCTTGGCTTTCTGCTGCTCTGAAGTGAGGTGTTTAATGTTTTCCCACTTCTTAATTGAACTCTTTGGCACTCTTCTGTTATTTGTTTTGATAACTGCTGTTTTGTTTGCTTCAACTGTACTTCCATATTTATATTAGCTATTCTTGTGTCTTGTAGTATCTCCTTGAATTCGACTAGCTGTTTTGTTAGAAAATCTAATTACTGATTGAATTCAGTAACTTTTTCTACAGGACTGAGTTCAGCAGTGACTGTTTTAGCCTCTTCTTTCATGGAAGACTCACTACTTAGGTACAGATGCTGATTTCTGGCAACTGTATCAATGAGCTCTTGAGCCTCTTCAATTGTCTTTCTCATGTGTATAGATCCACCAGCTGTGTGGTCTAGAGAAATCTGAGCTTTCTCTGTAAGCCCGTAATAGAAGATGTCTAACTGCACCCATTCTGAAAACATTTCAGAGGGGCATTTTCTTAGAATTTCTCTGTATCTCTCCCAGGCATCATAAAGAGATTCATTATCTTCTTGTTTAAAGCCTTGGATGTCCAGCCTTAGCTGTGTTATCCGTTTTGGAGGGAAGTATTGATTCAGAAATTTTTCTGACACCTGTTTCTATGTCCTTATGCTAGCCTTAGGTTGGTTATTTAACCACCTCTTAGCTTGGTCTTTTACAGCAAATGGAAACAGTAATAATCTGTAGACATCCTGATCTACTTCCTTATCATGTACTGTGTCAGCAATTTGTAAAAACTGTGCCAAAAACTCTGTAGGTTCTTCCTGTGGAAGACCAGAATACTGGCAACTTTGCTGCACCATGATAATAAGCTGAGAATTCAACTCAAAGCTACTGACTCCGATGGAGGGTATATAGATACTACTCCTATATGAAGAAGTAGTGGGGTTAGCATATGACCCCAGAGTCTTTCTGGACTGTTCATTTCCACTTAGGTCCATGATGGAGAAAGGGAGATGATGTGGATTGTATTATTATTATTTTTTTTGAAACCGAAAATAAAATAAAATAAAGTAAAATAAAATAAGTGAAAATTCGAATATAAGTTCAGAAATTAAAAGGAAATTGAAAACTAAAATAATTAGTTAATTAAAAAGATTTGAAAAATAAGGGTAAGGATTTTCGAAAAATGAAGAGAGAGAAAATGGTTAGGAAGTTTTGAAATTTAAATTTTAGATTTGAAAATTAAAATTTGAATTCTTAAATTTTTGAAATTTGAAATTTGAATTTTGAAATTTGAAAATTTGAATTTTGAATTTTGAAAAAGTCAACAATATAAGATAAGGATTTGAAAGAGATTTAAATTTTGAAAAGATTTGATTTTTAAGTTTGAAAATTAAATTTTGAAGTTTAAAATTTTGAAATTTGAAATTTGAAATTTTGAAATTTGAATTTTGAATTTTGAATTTTGAATTTTGGAAGTTGAAAATTGAAATTTGAATTTGAAATAAGATAAGATAAGATTTTGAAACATATATGATTTTTTTTTGAAAGAGATTTGAATTTTGAAATTTTAAAACTAAGATAAGATAAAATTTTGAAATTGAAATCTGAATTTTTATAAAAAATTTCGAAATATTTGCTTAAAAATAGTTAGAAAAGATATTTTTTGATTTTTGAATTTTATGATGAAAGAGAAAAACACACAAAAGACACACAACTTAAAATTTTTAGATCTAATTCTCCTTGTTTTCGAAAATTTTGGAGGAAAAACACCAAGGAACACCAAACTTAAAAATTTTAAGATCAAAACACAAGGAAGACTCAAGAACACTTTGAAGACTCACAAGAACACAAGAACATGAAGAAAGAACACCAAACTTAAAATTTTTAGAAAACTAAAATAAAATTTTTGAAAACTAAAGAAAAGTTACAGGAGAACACCAAACTTAAAGTTTGGCACAAGATTTGTTCAAAGAAAAATTATTTTTGAAAAATTTTTAAAAAGAAGATACCCAATTTCCAAGAACATAAGCACCACGCTCTCGCCAATTGAGCTATAAATTTAACGTATTTTAATAAGGTATATAATAAATAATAATTTTTTTTTGAAAACTGATATTTTGAAAAAGCACAACAAAAACAAGAAAAGACACAGAACAAGAAAACTAAAGATCAAACAAGAAAAATTGACAAGAACAACTTGAATATCAAGGAAGAACAAAGAACATGCAATTCGAAAATTTAAAGGAAAATAAAAACATGCAGTTGACACCAAACTTAAAACATGAAACTAAACTCAAACAGAAGACTAAATCATGAAGTTATTGGTTTTAAAAATTTTTGAAAATAATTAAGAAAAAGGAAATAAGGATTCTAAAGTTTTAACAAGAACAATAATAAAAGACTCTGACCCAAAAGACAAAATTTTCCTAATCTAAGCAACAAGATGAACCGTTAGTTGTTCAAACTCGAACAATCCCCGGCAATGGCACCAAAAACTTGGTGCACGAATTGTGAATCACACTTTTCACAACTCGTACCACTAACCAGCAAGTGCACTGGGTCGTCCAAGTAATACCTTACGTGAGTAAGGGTCGATCCCACGGAGATTGTTGGTTTTGAAGAAATCTATGGTTATCTTGTAAATCTTAGTCAGGAAATCAATTATAATTATCAGTATGAATTACGAAGAATAAAAGAGCATGGATTAAATACTTATTCTGCAGTAATGGAGAATATGTTGGAGTTTTAGAGATGCTTTGTCTTCTGAATCTCTGCTTTCTTCCTGTCTTCTTCTTCACGCACGCAAGGTTCCTCCTATGGCAAGCTGTGTGTTGGTGGATCACCGTTGTCAATGGCTACCATCCGTCCTCTCAGTGAAAAAGGTCCAGGTGCACTGTCACCGAACGGCTAATCATCTGTCGGTTCCCACTCATGCTGGAATAGGATCCATTGATCCTTTTGCGTCTGTCACTACGCCCAGCCCTTGTGAGTTTGAAGCTCGTCACAGTCATTCAATCCCTGAATCCTACTCGGAATATCACAGACAAGGTTTAGACTTTCCGGATTCTCAAGAATGCTGCCAATAGATTCTAGCTTATACCACAAAGATTCTGATTAAGGAATCCAAGAGATA
Source organism: Arachis ipaensis (assembly GCF_000816755.2). Classification (NCBI taxonomy): domain Eukaryota; kingdom Viridiplantae; phylum Streptophyta; class Magnoliopsida; order Fabales; family Fabaceae; genus Arachis; species Arachis ipaensis. Next base: position 52,877,685 of record NC_029791.2, read on the forward strand.
TTCATTCAATCGAAGGTAGAACGGAGGTGGTTGTCAGGCACGCGTTCATAGGTTGAGGATGATGATGAGTGTCACGGATCATCACATCCATCATATTGAAGTGCGAATAAACATCTTAGATAGAAACAAGCGTGTTTGAATAGAAAACAGAAATAGTTGCATTAATTCATCGAAACACAGCAGAGCTCCTCACCCCCCAACAATGGAATTCAGAGACTCATGCCGTCAAAGAGTATAAAGTTCAAATCTAAAATGTCATGAGGTACAAAATAAATCTCTAAAAGTTGTTTAAATACTAAACTAGTAACCTAGGTTTACAGAAAATGAATAAACTAAGATAGATGGTGCAGAAATCCACTTCTGGGGCCCACTTGGTGTGTGCTGGGGCTGAGACTTAAGCTTTACACGTGCCTGGGCTGTTTCTGGAGTTAAGCGCCAGGTTGTAACCTGTTTTGGGCGTTCAACTCCAACTTGTAACCTGTTTCTGGCGTTTAACGCCAGACTGCAACATGGAACTGGGGTTGAACGCCAGTTTACATCGTCTATCCTTGAGCAAAGTATAAACTATTATATATTTCTGGAAAGTCCTGGATGTCTACTTTCCAACGCAATTGAGAGCGCGCCAATTGGACTCCTGTAGCTCCATAAAATGCATTCCGAGTGCAGGGAGGTCAGAATCCAACAGCATCAGCAGTCCTTTTTCAGCCTGAATTAGATTTTTGCTCAGCTCCCTCAATTTCAGCCAGAAATTACCTGAAATCACAGAAAAACACACAAACTCATAGTAAAGTCCAGAAATGTGATTTTTATTTAAAAACTAATAAAAATATAATAAAAAGTGACTAAATCATATTAAAAATACCTAAAAATAATGCCAAAAAGCGTATAAATTATCCGCTTTGCTTTTTGCTTTTCCATAACCATTAATGGCACCTAAGGCCGGAGAAACCTCTAGGAAGAGGAAAAGGAAGGCAGTCGCTTCCAACTCCGAGTCAAGAGAGATGGAGAGATTCATCTCAAAAACCCATTACTAGAAAGAGGATGGAGCAAACAATAGAGCCCACTCATGGACCTCAACAAGAGCACTCCATTATCCTCAATGAAATTAGAGAAGACCAAAGAGCCATGAGGGAGGAGCAACAAAGGCAAGGAAGAGACATTGAGGAGCTAAAGCACTCCATAAGATATTCAAGAGGAAGAACTAGCCGCCATCACTAAGGTGGACCTGTTCTTTAATTTCATTGTTCTTATTTTTCTATTTTTTGAAAATTATGCTTTATGTTTTGTCTATGTTTGTATCTTTATGACATGATCATTAGTGTCTAGTGTCTATGTCTTAAAGCTATGAATGTCCTATGAATCCTTCACCTTTCTTAAATAAAAAAAATGCTTTTAATTGCAAAAGAACAAGAAGTACATGGTTTCGAATTCTATCTTAAAATTAGTTTAATTATTTTGATGTGGTGGCAATACCTTTTGTTTTCTGAATGAATGCTTGAACAATGCATATTTTTGAAATTGTTGTTTATGAATGTTAAAATTTTTGGCTCTTGAAAGAATAAGAAAAAAGGAAAAATGTTATTGATAATCTGAAAAATCATAAAACTGATTCTTGAAGCAAGAAAAAGTAGTGAATACAAAGCTTGCAGAAAAAAAGAAAAAAAAGAGAAAAAGTGGTGATAAAAATAAAAAAAAGAAAGAAAAAGAAAAAGCAAGTAGAAAAAGCCAATAGACCTTTAAACCAAAAGGCAAGGTTCAAATAAAAAGGATCCAAGGCTTTGAGCATTAATGGATAGGAGGGCCCAAAGGAATAAAATCCTGGCCTAAGCGGCTAAACTAAGCTGTCCCTAACCATGTGCTTGTGGCGTGAAGGTGTCAAGTGAAAAGCTTGAGACTAAGCGGTTAAAGTCGTGGTCTAAAGCAAAAAGAGTGTGCTTAAGAGCTCTGAACACCTCTAACTGGGGACTCTAGCAAAGCTGAGTAACAATCTGAAAAGGTTCACCCAGTTATGTGTCTGTGGCATTTATGTATCCGGTGGTAATACTGGAAAACAAAATGCTTAGGGTCACGACCAAGACTCATAAAGTAACTGTGTTCAAGAATCAACATACTGAACTAGCAGAATCAATAACACTATCTGAATTCTGAGTTCCTATAGATGCCAATCATTTTGAACTTCAAAGGATAAAGTGAGATGCCAAAACTATTCAGAAGCAAAAAGGCTACAAGTCCCGCTCATCTAATTGAAGCTAATCTTCATTGATAAGTTTGGAATTCATTGTATATTATCTTCTTTTTATTCTATTTTCTTTTTAGTTGCTTGGGAACAAGCAACAATTTAAGTTTGGTGTTGTGATGAGCGGATAATTTATACCCTTTTTGGCATTGTTTTTACATAGTTTTTAGTATGTTTTAGTTACTTTTTATTATATTTTTATTAGTTTTTATTCAAAAATCATATTTCTGGAATTTACTATGAGTTTGTGTGTTTTTCTGTAATTTCAGGTATTTACTGGCTGAAATTGAGGGACCTGAGCAAAAATCTGATTCAGAGACTGAAAAAGGACTGCAGATGCTGTTGGATTCTGACCCTCCTGCACGCGAAATGGATTTTCTCGAGCTACAGAAGTCCAATTGGCGCAATCTTAGTTGCGTTGAAAAGTAGACATCCTGGGCTTTCCAGCAATATTTAATAGTCCATACTTTGTTTGAGATTTGATGGCCCAAACTGGCGTTCAAAGTAAGCCTAAAAATTCTGGCGTAAAACGCCCAAACTGGCACCAGAATTGGAGTTAAACGCCCAAACTGGCACCAAAGCTGGTGTTTAACTCTAGGAACAGCCTAAGCACGAAAAAGCTTCAATGCTCAGCCCAAGCACACACCAAGTGGGCCCCGAAAGTGGATTTCTGCACTATCTACACTTAGTTACTCATTTTCTGTAGCCCTAGGTTACTAGTCTAGTATAAAAACTACTTTTAGAGATTCATTCAGCACCTTATGACATTTTTACACTTTACATTGTATTGTTGGGGGTGAGGAGCTCTGCTGTGTTTCAATGGATTAATGCAATTACTACTGTTTTCTATTTAATCACGCTTGATTCTATTCTAAGATACTCATTCGTACTTCAATCTGGAGAAGATGATGATCCGTGACACTCATTATTATTCTCAATTCTATGAACGCGTGCCTGACAACCACTTTCATTCTATCTGAGCTCAACGTAGTCATTGGGCAACAGCTTGAGTGTGTATCTCTTGGGTCTTTGATCCATGAGATCAGAACCTTCGTGGTAGAGGATAGAACCAATTGATAGCATTCTTGAGATCCGAAAAGTCTAAACCTTATCTGTGGTATTCCGAGTTGGATCTGGAAGGGGATGACTGTGACGAGCTTCAAACATGCGAATGTTGGGCATAGTGACAGTGTGCAAAAGGACAAGGGTCCTATTCCAACGCTAGTGGGAACCGACAGATGATTAGCCGTACGGTGACAGCACATATGAATTTGTTTCATATGAAAGGATCATACAGCCTGCCATGGAAGGAAGCCATGCGTGTTTGGAGAAGAAGACAGTAGGAAAGCAGATATTCAGATGATAGAGCATCTCCGGAACCTCAACCTGCTTCTCATTACTGAATCACAAGTACTGTTTATTTCATGTTATTTATTTTCATAAATATAACCACTATTATCATTAATCTCCTGATTGAGATCTACAAAATAACCATAGCTTGCTTCAAGCTGACAATCTCTGTGGGATCGACCGTTACTCACGTAAGGTATTACTTGGACGACCCAGTGCACTTGCTGGTTAGTTGTATGGAGTTTTGAAAACTGTTATCATAATTTCGTACACCAATCCCTGAGGTCCCTTTCAGGCTTAAGAAGAATGAGTGTCCAAAAATCCGAAGAGAGATTCGGAGAAGAGGTTGGGAAGTTTTAACCAATCCCATCCAAGAGGTTAGGATCCTAATGGTGCAAGAATTCTATGCTAATGCATGGGTCACGAAAAACCATGACATTAATGTGAATCCAAATCCCAAGAATTGGAGCTCCATGGTCTGAGGGAGAATCTTATATTTTAGCCAAGAAAGTGTGAGGTTGGCATTCAACCTACCTTTGACGCAAGGAGATCCACATCCTTACACTAGAAAAGTCAACTTTGATCAAAGACTAGATCAAGTGCTCTTAGACATCTGTGTGGAAGGAGCACAATGAAAAAGGGATTCTCAAGGAAGCCTATCCAATTGAGGAGGCCTGATCTCAAACCCATAGCTAGAGGAGGGTTGGAGTTTATTCAACGGTCTATCATCCCTACTAGCAACCGGTCCGAAGTGACCGTAGACCAAGCCATCATGATCCATTGCATCATGCTCAGAGAGAAGGTGGAAGTACATGAGGTGATACCTCAAGAGTTGTACAAAGTGGCAGACAAGCCCTCCACCAAGGCTAGGTTAGCCTTCCCTCATCTTATATGTCACCTATGCAATTCAGCTAGAATTGCCATAGAAGGAGACATTCCTATTGAGGAGGACAAGTGATAAACCCCATTTTTAGGGTTTATCATGTATAGATTTTGAAGATTTTATCAATGATCTTCCACACTTATTCATATAAAAATGCATGATTTTGTGTTCCTTTCCTAATTTTGCCTCATAGATGAAAACATGCTTCTCATTAAAATTGATATATTGTAATCCCCCTCTATTACCATTCGATGCCGTGACCTGTTTGTTAAGTGGTTTCAGAAGTTATAGGGAAAAAATGGCTAAGAGGGATGAAGGAAGCATGCATGAATGGAAGGAGCATGGAAAAATTAGAGTTTTGGAACTTCGGCTTGGGCGCGCACGCGCACCGTACGCATACACGCGGATGTGCACCCTCAGAGCCGGCTAAATGGAGTCAAAACGAGAAGCCGGCGCGCTTACATGGCTCGACCAGAAATCCTTGGACGTGCGCGCGCACTACGCGCCTACGCGCACACTCGCAAAAAGCCGCAGGGATGCGTACGCGAATTGTGCGCATATGCGCCGATGGTCGCATGTGATTTTTTAAGAAGAAAACGTGACCACCGATTTCAGGTAGTGGCAGGCCCTATTTTGGGGTAGAATTCTGGTGGGAAGAGCATAAGAAGACCAAAGATTAAGGATATTGGGACAATGAGACATAATTCTAGATATTTTGAGGAGTTATTTACATTTTTGCTTTTAGAGAGAGAAACTCCAACTTCTCTCTAGGATCTTACTCTCTCCATTGCAATTCTTCTTTGATTTCTTGGTGAGATCCATTGCTAATTCACTTTTACTTTGATACAAGTTGTAGATCTACTCTTCTTCTACTCTCAATTAGTGTTCTCTTGATTCATTCAATTAGATCTAGATTTATGACTTTGTTACTTTGAATTTTGATTAATGAATTGAGGAATTTTATTCAATTGCTTGATTGTTGATGATTGCTTGGATTAGATAGCTTTAATTCAATTCTCTTCTCTCAATTTCATCATGTCTTCTTTGATTGCCTACCAATTGTTTGTGAAAATGACAACCTTAGCTATGGAGTAGATTTCTCTTACATGGTTTAGGGGTTGAGTTATTAGAGACACTTGAGTAGTGGATATCAATTGTTGATTAGGAATTGAGAATTGCTAATTGACTTGGAGTGCACTAAAGCTAGACTTCCCTAGGGTTAGGCTAGGACTTGTGACTCGAGTTAGTTACTCTCACTTAACTTTCCTCCATTATTAGGGGGTTAACTAAGTGAAACAATAATTAATTCTTATCATAATTGAAGGAAACTACAATGAGGGAACTTCGAATACTCACCCTTGGCCAAGACCTTTATCTCAACTAATTGTCGTTTACTTTTTTTAGTTTGAATTCTTGCACCAACTCTCAAAACAACAAAAGACTTCCTAATCAATGATGTGCATTCTAAGGCAATTCCTAGGGAGAACGACCCGGGATCAACACTCTCGGTCATAGATTTTAGAATTGTTTGATGCGATATTTGCGTGTCGGTTAGACTATACTCACGAATGGATTCATTGCTAATGTCTAATCCGACATAAGAATATTTTGTTCATAAAAAATGGTGCCGTTACCGGGGAGTTGCTTATGTGTGCCGTTCTCTTGGTTAGTGTAAATATGTTAATATGTGGATACTTGCATTTTTCTCTTGATTGTTTGTTTGGTTGATTGTTAGTTAGGATTAATCTTTGCTTAAGTACCATTTGATGTCATGAGCTTCTTATCTCCTTCATTGTATGACGCATTCACTACCGAATCCGAGCTTAGCACCACTTGATTCGGAAATTGAAAGAACTTTACTTCATATTAGGCAAGCTCGGAGGCGGTTAGCCTTTGAGGAAGGTGAAAAGGTTTTTACCAACTCACCAACCATATCCGAGGTGGATACCGAATCATCATCCAAAGAAGGCACTAATTACTCTTCCATTGATGCTACTAATAGTTCTTCTTTTGATCTAGGTGTTGACAATATGGCCACTCCAAGGAGAGTTACTCTCAAGGAAGCGGGTGCACCGGACTTTGTTCTCCAACCTCTTCATGTGCTTCATCCCAACTTGAATGCAAACTTTGAACTCAAGACCGCTATCATCAATCTTCTACCAAAGTTTCATGGACTTCCCGCACAAGATCCAATTAGACACCTCAAGGACTTTCATAGGGTATGCTCGACCACTAGGCGGGAAGGATCCGATGAAGTAGTGATATGGTTGTTTGCCTTCCCTTTCTCTCTTGAGGGAAGAGCCAAAGAGTGGTTTTATACCTTACCTAGTGATGTTGTCTCTGATTGGGACTTGCTTAGAAGAGAATTCATAGATAAATTCATGCCTGTAGAAATGACGGATAAGCTAAGGAAGGAGATCTCATGTATTGTACAAGGCGAGATGGAAACCCTATATGAGTATTGGGAGCAGTTTCGCAAACTTCTTGACTCATGTCCCAACCACATAATTGACACTCAAGTATTGCTTAGCTATGTGTTCCAAGGCATGAGAGAGCAAGATAAGAATCTATTGGATGCCTCAAGCAACGGTTTTTTGTCAAAGTATAGGACGGCGGAGGAGGCATGGCAACTCATTACCGACTTGGCCGAATCCATTCAACATGTTAGACAGAGAATCAACCGCCCAAAGGCCGTGAATGAAGTCTCTTCTAGTGGTGAGACCGCCACCCTTACCAAAACCTTGTGTGAGATGACAAGTCTTCTAAAGCAACTCCAAGTGAATCAACAACAACCTCCACCATCTCCTCAACACCAACAAAGCCAACAATTGGTTCCCCAAAAAGCATGAGGTATTTTCTCATGCTACTTCCACTACACGGATGAAAGTCCGAGTCTCCAAGAAGATAACACTTTAGCGGCTACCCACAACTTTTATGATCGCTCCTTCTATGAGCGCCCTAATCAAGGATACCATTCACAAGGGAGCAATTTCAACCAAGGGTACCCCCATCAAGGAAGCAATTATAACCAAGGGAGTAGCAACTCTAATCAAGGTTGGAGGGATAGCTCCAACCAAGGTTGGTGGGACAATTATCAATAAGGAGGTAGGGACAATGGAGGCAACCAAAGATGGAACACCAACAATCCACAAAACCGACACTCACAAAACCCTCCAAATCAATAACCAAACCAAGGAAGAAACTACCAAACTTACATACTACCTCATAGACAACCACTTCCACCCAACCAATCACAAGTACCACAAATCACCTATCCTTCCACTTCTTTAAATCAAGATGAGACACTCCGGTCCATACTCCAAGGGCAAAAAGAACTCCAAAATACACTCAACTCTAGTCTTAATGGCCTCACTTTCACCCTCCAAGCTCTCATTGCTCGCATGGAGCTACCATCTACCTCCACTCCTCAAGCTCCAAACTCTAGTGCCATACCTTCTCAACCTCTACCCAATCCCAAGGGTGGTATCAACACCATAGCCTTGAGGTCCAAAACTAAATTGAAAGAGAGGGGCTCAAAGGCACCTAGTCCAATGATAGTTGCTCAAGAGGAGGATAGAGTTGAGATAGAAGAAATAGAAGAGGAGGAGGAAACACATGAGATAGTTGAAGATGAAGACCCTCAACCAAGGAGTGAAGTCCCTAGAAAGGAGCAAGTCTTGGAGGAAGTGGCTCAACCAATCCCATTTCCTACATTGGCAAGAAGGACCAAGAAGCATGTAGAACTTGACCCAAAAATGGTAGAGATGTTCATGAAAGTAGAGGTAACTATCCCTCTCTTTGATGCTATTCATCAAGTGCCTAAATATACAAAGTTTCTTAAGAACTTGTGCCTGAACAAAGATAGAATCCATGAGTTAGAAACCATTCCATTAGGGAGTTCTATTTTGGCTTTGATGGGAGCCATCCCAGAAAAGTGTGTTGATCTGGGCCTTTGCTTGGTCTCTTGTATCATCGATGGAGTCCAATTCATTGATTGTATGTGTGACCTTTGTGCATGCATTAGCATTATGCCCCTTTCCATTTATCATATATTGAAGCTCCCACTGTTGAAACGGTTGGCAGCTAGGTTTTTCTTGGCGGACAAGAGCATAATAACCGTGACGGGTATTGCGGAAGATGTGTTAGTCAACATAAAGGGTTTGGTATTTCCAATTGATTTACATATCCTTGAGATGCCACCAAGTGAATCCAAAAGGACATCATCTATCCTACATGGGACGCCGTTTTTGAGGACCTCTAGATTCAAGTTGGATGCCCATTCGGGAACCTACTCATTTGGGATAGATGGGAGACTCGTAAGTTTTAGCTTAGAAGAAGCAATGAAGCACCCACTGGAGAACTATTCCATATTCCGGTGTGATTTAATTGACAACATTGTGGCCGAAGTACATTATGCAAAGCTAGATGAGAAACATATGATTGAAGAAAATAGTGAAGACCAAAGTGAAGAAGTTCAAGTGTCAATTCAAGAGCAAAAGCTTGAATTGAAGCCACTGCCGCCCCACCTAAAGTACTCATACCTTGATGAAGCCCACAAGTTCCCGGTGATTTATCAAGGGAACAAAATCCTCAACAAGAAGAGAAGTTGCTATGTGTTTTGAGGAGGAACAAAAGAGTAATAGGATGGAGCTTGGCAGATCTAGTGGGGATATGTCCCCGAGTGTGTGAGCACCGGATCTTCTTAGAGGAAGAAGCTAGACCCGTTAGACAACCTCAAAGACGACTGAATCCTACCATTCTAGAGATCGTCAAGAAGGAGGTGACCCGGTTACTCGAGGCAGACATCATCTACCCCATTTCGGATTGTTAATGGGTGAGTCCCGTTCAAGTTGTGCCAAAGAAATCTGGGGTAACCACAATCAAGAATGAAAGCGATGAGCTTATAGCAACAAGGGTGCAAAAATCTTGGAGGGTATGTATCGACTACCGAAGGTTGAACTCGGCCACTAGAAAGGATCATTTTCCACTTCCGTTTATCGATCAAATTCTTGATCGGCTATCCGTAAACCTTATTATTGCTTTCTAGATGGCTATTCGGGGTACTTTCAAATCTACATTGCTCTAGAGGACCAAGAAAAAACAACATTTACTTGCCCCTTTAGAACTTATGCCCACAAGCGTATACCATTTGGCCTATGCAATGCACCGGCAACTTTCCAAAGATGCATGATGAGCATATTTGCGGATTTTCTAGAGCAATGCATGGAGGTATTCATGGATGACTTCACGGTATATGGTGATTCTTTTGATCATTGCTTGGATAACCTTGAAAGAGTTTTGGAAAGATGTACTAAATCCAACCTTGTCTTAAATTTTGAGAAGTGCCATTTCATGGTAAGGCAAGGCATTGTTTTAGGACATATTGTTTCCAAAGATGGTATTTCTGTAGATCCAGCAAAGATCAATGCTATATCTAGCTTGCCTTATCCCTCTTCCGAGAGGAAAGTCTGTTCTTTCCTTGGACATGCAGGATTCTATCGAAGATTCATAAAGGACTTTAGTAAGGTAGCATTGCCTCTCTCAAGATTGTTGCAAAAGGACATTGAGTTTGATCTAAGCAAGGAGTTCATCGAGGCTTTTGACAAGCTCAAGGTAGCATTGACCCAAGCTCCCATCGTGCGAGGGCCGGATTGGAGTCGGCCATTCGAAATAATGTGTGATGCTTCAAATTCTGCCGTGGGAGCCTCGTTAGCACAACGCGAGGGTAAAAATCCATATGTCATAGCCTATGGATCAAAAACACTAGATGGAGCCCAATCCAACTACACTACCACCGAAAAAGAACTATTGGCAATAGTTTTTGCCTTGGACAAGTTTCGAGCAATCTACTTGGTTCCAAGGTGGTAGTATACTCGGATCATGCGACGTTAAAGCATTTGTTGGCTAAGAAGGAATCCAAACCGAGATTGATTAGATGGGATTTATTGTTGCAATAATTTGACTTGGAAATTAAAGATAGGAGTGGTTCACAAAATCTAGTGGCGGACCACTTAAGTCGCCTTGAACATACCAAAGGCAATACCACTCCTATTAATGATTCTTTTCCCTTTGAGGGCTTGCAAGCAATCTTGGAAGTTATTCCTTGGTATGCATCAATTGCCAATTACTTCGTGTCTCGCTCCTTTCCTCCTAATCTCTCCAAACGTCAAAGGGATAAGCTAAAAAGCGAATCCAAATACTATGTGTGGGATGACCCATACCTTTGGAGATGTGGAGCGGATGAAGTAATTCGGAGGTGCATTCCACAAATCGAATTCCACTCAATCTTGGAAGCTTGCCACTCCTCTGAAGGAGGAGGCCATTATGGACCTCAAAGAACGGCAAGGAAAATCCTAGATTGTGGATTTTGGTGGCCAACTCTTTTCAAGGACTCTTCTCTTTTTTGTAAATCTTGTTCTCAATTCCTTAGATTTGGTAATATCTCCAAGAAGGACGAAATCCCCCAACAAACCATGCTATTTTGTGAGATTTTTTATGTGTGGGGTATCGACTTCATGGGGCCATTCCCAAATTCTAATGGTTTTCTCTACATTCTACTAGCCATTGATTATGTGTCCAAATGGGTGGAAGCAATACCCACCTGGACGGACGATGCTAATGTGGTCCTTTCTTTTGTGAGAAATAACATCATTTGTATATTTGGGTCGCCACGAGCAATCGTGAGCGACCAAGGCTCACATTATTGCAATAGAAGAATGGAAGGGCTAATGAAGAAATACGGCATCATGCATAAAGTGGCTATGGCCTTCTACCCACAGACAAACGGCCAAGCTGAGGTTTCCAATCGGGAGATTAAACGCATATTGGAAAGGATTGTGAAACCCAATAGAAAAGATTGGAGTGCCAAGCTTACCGACGCACTATGGGCATACCAAATGGCATACAAGATGCCAATTGGCATGAGCCCCTTTCTGTTGGTGTATGGAAAAGCTAGCCACTTACCGGTGGAGGTAGAGCATAGAGCATATTGGGCCGTCAAGGAGTGCAATCCAAGTTTGGGTGGGGCCGGAGTTGAGAGAAAGCTTCAACTAGTGGAATTAGAGTGTTTGAGGTTGGAAGCCTATGAGAACTCGAGACTTTACAAGGAGAAAATGAAAGCCGTGCACGACAAGAATATAAGAAGAAGAGAATTTAGAGCCGGTGATCTAGTCCTCCTTTACAATTAAAGGTTGAGATTGTTGCCCAGAAAACTAAGGTCAAAATGGGATAGCCCATATTGAGTGGAGAAAGCGGAGCCCTATGGAGTCTACCATTTACGCCATCCCTCAAGTCCGGATATCTTCAAGGTCAATGGGCACCGTCTCAAGTTATATCATGGTGAGCAAATGAAGAGCAACAAGGAGATTGAGGTATTCCTTTTGGAAGATGCACCTCTTGGCAAAGAGCAATGAGCTAGTGAAAGTCCAACTTAAGGACATTAAACAAAAGTGCTAGGTGGGAGACAGCCCACCATGGTGAGATCTATCTTTTTGCCCCTTTTGTATATAGTTCTTGAATTCTTCATTGTTTTGTGATTGCTTAGCTACAGTTTTGTTTGGTTAGATTTGATTGTGACTACCTTAGATATATTGATTCGTGACTTTTTGAGTTAAATTTGACTTAGTGTTCTCCATTTAGTGTTCTTTTTCATTCACGTGCTTGTTCATATGTGCATTGAGCTTACTACTTTTGTTGCTTCATTCCTACATGCTCATCCCTTAACTCTTATCTCTTGTTATTGATGTTGAGAGTGTGTGCTCCTCATGCTTCTTGCTTGCATGCCTATATCACTCCTATATATTGCTGGAAAGTATGGACTATTATATATTGCTGGAAAGCCCTAGATGTATACTTTCCAACACAATTAGAGTCACGCCATTTGGAGTTCTGTAGCTCCAAAAAATCCACTTTGAGTGCAGGGAGGTCAGAATCCAACAGCATCTGCAGTCCTTCTTCAACCTCTGAATCTGATTTTTTCTCAGGTCCTTCAATTTCAGCCAGAAAATACCTGAAATCACAGAAAAACACACAAACTCATAGTAAAGTCCAGAAATGTGATTTTTAATTAAAAACTAATAAAAATATAATGAAAACTAATTAAATCATACCAAAAAAATACTAAAAACAATGCCAAAAAGTGTATAAATTATCCGCTCATCACAACACCAAACTTAAATTGTTGCTTGTCCCCAAGCAACTGAAAATCAAATAGGATAAAAAGAAGAGAATATAATATAAATTCCAAAATATCAATGAAACATAGCTTCAATCAGATGAGCGGGACTTGTAGCTTTTTGCCTCTTGAATAGTTTTGGCATCTCACTTCCTCCATTGAAGTTCAGAATGATTGGCATATATAGGAACTTAGAATTCAGATAGTGTTATTGATTCTCCTAGTTCAGTATGTTGATTCTTGAACACAGCTACTTCATGTTCCACCCTTAATTGTCCTATGTTGGAACTTAATTCACCTAGGGAAGTGTTGATTTGTTCCCAATAGTTTTGTGGAGGAAAGTGCATCCCTTGAGGCATCTCAGGGATTTCATGGTGAGGACTTTCCTCATGCTCATATTGAGGTCCATGCTCTCTTGTTTGCTCCATCTTTTTCTTAGTGATGGGCTTATCCTCTTCAATGAGGATGTCTCCCTCTAAGTCAATTCCAGCCGAATTGCAGAGGTGGCAAATGAGGTGAGGAAAGGCTAACCTTGCCAAAGTAGAGGTCTTGTCAGCCACCTTGTAGAGTTCTTGAGGTATAATCTCATGAACTTCCACTTCCTCCCCAATCATGATACTATGGATCATGATGGCCCGGTCTATAGTAACTTCAGACCGGCTGCTAGTAGGAATTATTGAGCGTTGAATGAACTCCAACCATCCTCTAGCTACTGGTTTGAGGTCAAGCCTTCTTAGTTGAACCGGCTTGCCCTTTGAGTCAATTTTCCATTGAGCTCCTTCCACACATATGTCCATGAGGACTTGGTCCAACCTTTGATCAAAGTTGACTCTTCTAGTGTAGGGGCGTGCATTTTCTTCCATCATTGGCAAGTTGAACGTCAGCCTTACATTTTACGGACTGAAATCTAAGTATTTCCCCCGAACCATGGTAAGCCAATGCTTTGGATTCGGGTTCACACTTTGATCATGGTTCCTTGTGATCCATGCATTTGCATAGAACTCTTGAACCTTTAGGATCCCGACTTGTTGAATGGGGTTGGTGAGAACTTCCCAACCTCTTCTTTGGATTTCAAGTCAGATCTCTGGATACTCATTCTTCTTGAGTTTGAAAGGAACCTCAGGGATCACTTTCTTCTTGGCCACAACTTCATAGAAGTTGAGGGGTATTTGGGGAAGAGAATTATGAAAAGGTGTGAAGAGGAGAGAAGAAGTAGGTGGGGATCCTGTGGGGTCTACAGATCCTGAGGAGATCCTGTGGGGTCCACAGATCCAGTGGGGCCAAGGACTTTAATCATCCTTGCTCCAATTAGGCGTGTAAATGCCTTCTGTAGGCAATCCTGGCGTTTAACGCCAGATTGCAGCATATTTCTGGCGTTAAACGCCACTTCCATGCTTGTTTTGGGCGTTCAACGCCAGTCTGCAGCATGTTTCTAGCGTTGAACACCAATTTTCCTCTAGGGTGCATTCCTGGCGTTTAAACGCCAGAATGCTACTTGTTTCTGGCGTTTAACGCCAGTTTCATGCTCTTTTCTGGCGTTAAATGCCAGCCAGATGCTCCTTACTGGCGTTTAGTAAGCCCTTCCTCAAGGGTGTTCTATTTTCAATGCTGTTTTTCATTCTGTTTTTGAATTTTTTTGTAGTTTTTGTGACTCCACATGATTATCAACCTAGTAAATCAAGAAATAACAAAGAGAAAATAAAATAAAACATATTAAATAACATTGGGTTGCCTCCCAACAAGCGCTTCTTTAATGTCAATAGCTTGACAGTGGACTCTCATTGAGCCACACAGGTGATCAGGTCAATTTTATAGATTTCCAACACCAAACTTAGAGTTTGGATGTGGGGATTCAACACCAAACTTAGAGTTTGGCTGAGGCCTCCCAACACCAAACTTAGAGTTTGATTGTGGGGGCTTTGTTTGACTCTGTAGTGAGAGAAGCTTTTCATGCTTCCTTTCCATGGTTACAGAAGGAGAACCTTGAGTTTTAAACACAAGGTAGTCCTCATTCAGTTGAAGGACCAACTCTCCTCTGTCCACATCAATCACAGCTCTTGCTGTGGCTAGGAAGGGTCTTCCAAGGATGATGGATTCATCCTCTTCCTTCCCAGTGTCTAGGATTATGAAATCAGCAGGGATGTAAAGGTCTTCAACCTTTACTAACATGTCCTTTACTAGTCCATAAGCCTATTTTCTTGAGTTGTCTGCCATCTCTAGTGAGATTCTGGTAGCTTGCACCTCATAGATTCCCAATTTCTCCATTACAGAGAGGGGCATGAGGTTTATCCCTGACCCAAGGTCACATAGAGCCTTCTCAAAGGTTATGGTGCCTATGGTACAAGGTATTAAGAACTTTCCAGGATCCTGTTTCTTCTGAGGCAATATCAGTTGATCCAGATCACTTAGTTCATTGATGAGCAAGGAAGGTTCATCTTTCCAAGTCTCATTACCAAATAATTTGGCATTCAGCTTCATGATTGCAACAAGGTACTTGGCAACTTACTCTTCAGTAACATCCTCGTTCTCTTCAGAAAAAGAATATTCATCAGAGCTCATGAATGGCATATAGAGGTTTAATGGAATCTCTATGGTCTCCAAATGAGCCTCAGAGTCCTTTGGTTCCTCAAAGGAAAACTCCTTGTTGATCACTGGCCGTCCCAGGAGGTCTTCCTCACTGGGATTCACGTCCTCCTCCTCTTTTGTGGTTTCGGCCATGATGGTCATTTCAATGGCCTTGCACTCTCCTTTTGGATTTTCTTTTGTATTGCTTGGGAGAGTACTAGGAGGGGTTTCAGTGATCCTTTTACTCAGCTGGCCCACTTGTGCTTCCAAATTTCTAATGGAGGACCTTGTTTCATTCATGAAACTTAGAGTAGCCTTAGATAGATCAGAGACTATATTTGCCAAGCTAGATGGATTCTGCTCAGAACTCTCTGTCTTTTGCTGAGTGGATGATGGAAAAGGCTTGCTATTGCTAAACCTGTTTCTTCCACCATTATTAAATCCTTGTTGAGGCTTTTGTTGATCCTTCCATGAGAGACTTGGATGATTTCTCTATGAGGAATTATAGGTGTTTCCATAGGGTTCACCCATGTAATTCACCTCTGCTATTGCAGGGTTCTCAGGATCATAAGCTTCTTCCTCAGAAGATGCCTCTTGAGTACTGTTGGATGCAGCTTGCATTCCATGCAGACTCTGAAAAATCATATTGACTTGCTGAGTCAATATTTTATTCTGAGCCAATATGGCATTTAGAGTATCAATTTCAAGAACTCCCTTCTTCTGAGGCGTCCCATTACTCACAGGATTCCTCTCAGAAGTGTACATGAACTGGTTATTAGCAACCATGTCAATGAGTTCTTGAGCTTCTGCAGGTGTTTTCTTTAGGTGAATGGATCTACCTGCAGAAGTATCCAATGACATCTTACCTAATTCAGACAGACCATCATAGAATATATCCAGGATGGTCCATTCTGAAAGCATGTTAGAAGGACACTTTTTGGTCAGTTGCTTATATCTCTCCCAAGCTTCATAGAGGGATTCACCTTCTTTCTGTTTGAAGGTTTGAACATCCACTCTAAGCTTACTCAGCTTTTGAAGAGGAAAGAACTTGGCTAAGAAAGCCGTGACCAGCTTATCCCAAGAGTTCAGGCTATCTTTGGGTTGAGAGTCCAACCACACTCTAGCTCTGTCTCTTACAGCAAACGGGAAAAGCATAAGCCTGTAGACCTCGGGATCAACCCCATTGGTCTTAACAGTATCACAGATCTGCAAGAATTCCGTTAAGAACTTAAAAGGATCTTCAGATGGAAGTCCTTGAAACTTGCAGTTCTACTGCATCAGAGAAACTAATTGAGGTTTCAGCTCAAAGTTGTTTGCTCCAATGGCAGGGATGGAGATGCTTCTTCCATGTAAATTGGAATTAGGTGCAGTGAAGTCACCAAGCATCCTCCTTGCATTATTATTATTTTCGGCTGCCATCTCCTCTTCTTGTTCGAAAATTCCTGTAAGGTTTTCTCTGGATTGTTGTATTTTAGCTTCTCTTAGTTTCCTTTTTAGAGTCCTTTCAGGTTCAGGATATGCTTCAACAAGAATGTTCTTGTCCTTGCTCCTGCTCATATGACAAAGAAGCGAATAACAAAGAAAATATGGAATCCTCTATGTCACAGTATAGAGATTCCTTTGTATGAGTAGAAGAAGAAAAGAATGTAATGTAAAGAAGAATGGATAATCCAAACACAAGGGTGAGGATAGAAGCAGAGATATGAGATGAAGAGTAGTGTTAGTAAGTAATTAAATAAATAGAAGAAGATGAGAGAGAAGTTTTCGAAAATAATTAAAATAAAAATTAAATTTAAAGTTAAATTTCGAAAATTAAAGTTTGAAATTAAATTAAAAATTAAAATTTAAAATAATTAGTTAATTAAAAAGGAATTTTGAAAAAAAAATAGGGAGGGATTTTCGAAAATTTGAGGTAGAAAGTTAGTTGGGCAGTTTTGAAAAAGATAAGAATCAAACAAAAAGTCAATTAGTTAGTTGAAAAAGATTTGAAATTCAATTTTGAAAAGATAAGAAGATGAGAAGTTAGAAGAAATATTTCAAAATCAAATTTTTGAAAAAGATATGATTTAAAAAGATATGATAGAAAAGATATGATTGAAAGAGATTTGTTTAAAAAAGATTTGAAATTTTAAAATCAAAATTAATGACTTGACATACAAGTAATCACAAGATATGATTCTAGAACTTAAAGTTTGAATCTTTCTTAACAAACTTGAAATTTTTGAATCAAAACATTAATTGTTGATAATATTTTCGAAAATTATGAGATAAAATTAAGAAAAATATTTTTGAAAAATATTTTTAAAATTTTTGAAAATAAATAAGAAAAATGAAAGAGATTTGATTTTTAAAAAATATTTTGAAAAAGATAAGATTTTCAAATTGAAAATTTGATTTGACTCATAAGAAACAACTAGATTTTTAAAATTTTGAAAAAAGTCAACTCAAATTTTCGAAAATTTATGAGAGAAAAAGGGAAAGATATATTTTTGATTTTTGAATTTTTTTTTATGATGAAAGAGAAAAACATCAAAAAGACTCAATGCATGAAAATTTTGGATGAAAACATGTGATGCATGCAAGAACACTATGAATGTCAAGATGAACACCAAGAACACTTTGAAGATCAAGATGAACATCAAGACTTATTTTTGAAAAATTTTCAAGAAAAGAAAACATGCAAGACGCCAAACTTAAAATTTTTTTATTCTTTAGACATTAACAAATTGAGAATGCATATGAAAAACAAGAAAAGATACAAAACAAGAAAATATGAAGATCAAACAAGAAGACTTACTAAGAACAACTTGAAGATCATGAAGAACACTATGAATGCATGAATTTTCAAAAATTTTTAGAAAAATAAAAATATGCAATTGACACCAAACTTAGAAATTGACTCAAGACTCAAACAAACACATAAAATATTTTTGATTTTTATGATTTTATTAATTTTTTTGGATTTTTGTACATTTTTATTTTTTTGAAAACATATAGGGAAAAGGAAGCAATAAATTCAAAGTCCTCAATCAAGATTCCAGGAATCATACCAGGTTAGTCTAAAACTTGATGGCCAACCAAACTTCAGCATACCATTTTGAAACTTTAGAATTCATTCTTAAAAATTTTAAAATAATTTTCGAAAACAAAGGGAAAATTTTTTTTTTTTTGAAAGATTTTTGAAGAAATTTTTTTTTCGAAAATAAGAAATAAAAAGCTTAAATTAAAATAAAATTACCTAATCTGAGCAACAAGATGAACCGTCAGTTGTCCAAACTCGAACAATCCCCGGCAACGGCGCCAAAAACTTGGTGTGCGAAATCGTGATCATTCCATTCCTTGGTAACGGCACTAAAAACTCAATACGCACGTTCATGATCTTATATCTGTTTCACAACTTCGTACAACTAACCAGCAAGTGCACTGGGTCGTCCAAGTAATAAACCTTACGTGAGTAAGGGTCGATCCCACGGAGATTGTCGGTATGAAGCAAGCTATGGTCACCTTGTAAATCTCAGTCAGGCGGATTCAACTAATTTTATGAATTGATAAATAAAAGATAAGTAAAATATAAAATAGGATACTGGTACTTATGTAATTCATTGGTGAGAATTTCAGATAAGCGTATAGAGATGCTTTCGTTCCTCTAATCTCTGCTTTCCTGCTATCTTCATCCAATCAATCATACTCCTTTCCATGGCAATCTTTGTGTAGGGCATCACCGTTGTCAATGGCTACTTCCCATCCTCTCTGTGAAAATGGTCCGATGCGCTGTCACTGCATGGCTAATCATCTGGAGGTTCTCGATCATACTGGAATAGGATTCACCATCCTTTTGCGTCTGTCACTACGCCCAGCACTCACGAGTTTGAAGCTCGTCACAGCCATCCCTTCCCAGATCCTACTCGGAATACCACAGACAAGGTTTAGACTTTTCGGATCTTGGGAATGGCTATCCATGGGTTCTAACTTATACCACAAAGACACTAATAACTCGGACTCGGTCCCCTGTATTAGATATCCAAGAGATATCCATAGAATCTAAGGTAGAACGGAAGTGGTTGTCAGGCACGTGTTCATAAGTTGAGAATAATGATGACTGTCACGATCATCACATCCATCATATTGAAGTGCAAATGAATATCTTAGAAGCGGAATAAGTTGAATTGAATAGAAAAACAGTAGTACTTTGCATTAATCCTTGAGGAACAGTAGAGCTCCACACCTTAATCTATGGTGTGTAGAAACTCTACCGTTGAAAATACATAAGTGATGAAGGTCCAGGCATGGCCGAGAGGCCAGCCCCTAAACGTGATCAAAGGATCAAAAGATAATCCAAAGACGTAAATACAATAGTAAAAAGTCCTATTTATACTGAACTAGTTACTAGGGTTTACAGAAATAAGTAAATGATGCAGAAATCCACTTCTGAGGCCCACTTGGTGTGTGCTTGGGCTGAGCATTGAGATTTACACATGTAGAGGCTTCTTTTGGAGTTGAACGCCAGTTTGTAGCCTGTTTCTGGCATTGAACTCCACTTTGCAACCTGTTTCTGGCGTTTGACTCTAGAATTCAGCATGGAACTGGCGTTGAACGCCAGTTTACATCATCAATCCTTATTCAACGTATGGACTATTATATATTGCGAGAAAGCCCTGGATGTCTACTTTCCAACGCAATTGGAAGCACACCATTTGGGGTTTTGTAGCTCCAGAAAATCCACTTTGAGTGCAGGGAGGTCAGAATCCAACAGCATCTGCAGTCCTTCTTCAACCTCTGAATCTGATTTTTGCTCAGGTCCCTCAATTTCAGCCAAAAAATACCTGAAATCACAAAAAAACACACAAACTCATAGTAAAGTCCAGAAATGTGATTTTTAATTAAAAAATAATAAAAATATAATGAAAACTAATTAAATCATACTGAAAACATACTAAAAATAATGCCAAAAAGCGTATAAATTATCCGCTCATCAGAGCCTCTTCTTGTCCCTTCGGCTCATGTTGCTCCATTTGTGATGCACCACATCGAGCGGAGGCAATGGGGGTTTCTTATGAGACAACCTAAGGAAGCCAATCTATCGTGGGTGGTGGAGTTATACTCCAACTACAACTCGGCTTCTCTTGCATTGGTTTTCGTGCGTAGAAAGCAAGTTCCCGTCACGGAGGAGGCCAATCAAAAAGTGCTTAAAACCGGCCCATTAGCGGATGGGATTGATGTTTACCAATAGATCTTGTTGGCCTGTTGTGAATATGAATTTGATTGGGGTGCCATTCTCTGAGTCATTGCCATACCCAAATCGTTTTGGATTCAAGGGAGAATGAGGCAAAGGCCCAAGGGCATTGACGCATGTTTTCTCACTCAAGAGGCTGGGGCGTGGGCCCAAATCTTATTTTGGCTTCCGAGCACCCATGGGTCATCCATTACCGCCGAGCTTGCCTTATTGTTTTGGTGCATCCTAACCGAGAAACTGGTCAATATTCCATCTATCATCTAGCAAGCCATGGGGCGTATTCATGCTAAGGGTGACCTACTCTTCCCCGCCTTGGTGACCGAGTTAGTTACGGTGGCCGGTGTTCACCGTGAGACCAAGGATCGAAAAGCCATAATCCTGGTTGATGGTAATGTTATACCAACCGAGAAATATCTCAAGGCTCCGGTGAGCACCAAGAACTTTGGCATGGCCACTCCCGCAAGCACTCCTGCTACTTCATCCGCACCGTCCAAGTCAACCCACCAATGCCTTAAGGATCTTCACAAGAAGATGGATCGTTATGAACGACAAAACCAACGCCGGTATGCCTATGTAAAGAAGCTTCTAAGTGTTGCCACCCCACCTATGAAGGAACTAGATATCTCTACATCCACCGCAACCTCAAGTGAAGATAGCGGTGATGAGGAAGATGATGGACATTTCGGAGTCGATCGCCCATTGTGCATCACTTATAGCACGGAGGACCGTCCTAAGTTTTAAGTGTGGGGAGGTCGGTCGACCGATCTCTATAGGTAACACCCGAATAAACTTTGAATCTCTTTTGTTAACTAGGATAGATTGCATGATTAGGTTTTTCATTTTTTTTTACATCCTTTGCATGATAGTTATATTTTAATAAGTCCACTTGGTTAGAGTAATGACTTCTTTCTGAAGAAACTAGAGTTTTAGGGCAACCCTACTAATTTTGAAAATTTTGGATGCTAAAATTGTTTGAAGAATGTAATTTGGAACATAGATTTTGAGCCAAGAACACAAGCAAGTGAGTTTTGAGCTTAATTGCATGGCTACATCTTCTAGCCACTTACCTTCCTTCTTGTGTGCATTATCCTCTCTCTATGATGGTGATCCTTAATTTGTTTGACTCTATATGTCCATTGTTATATGTATGAATGCATGTACATGATTGAGGCCATCAATTCACTTAGCCACTTACCCAAATGACCTTACCTTATAACAACCTTTGCAACTAACTTTGAGCCTATGCTTAACCCACTTATTCTTAATTTTAGCATATTACAAGCCAAAAGCGGAAAACCATGAATGTCTCTATTTGAATCCTTGAATAGCTTAGGCTAGAGTGTGTATGTCATTCAAGTGTGGAAAAACGGGAGAAGGGGGGAGGGGGACATTAGTTGAGGTAAGAGCATGTTGTTGATTTTGTTAAAAATATCGGAAAGTGGATACATACTCATGCATTAATCAAATGTTAAACCTTATGCATTAATGATCATGTATGTAGTTTTGAAAGAAAGAAAATAATTGAAAAAAAATAATAATAAAAGAAAAGAAAAAAATATGGAAAGGAAAAGAGAAGAAAAAATATGCATAGAAGAAAAAGAAAAAAAAGAAGAAGAAAAAAAACAATAAAAAGGGGACAAAATGCCCCAAAGTAATGCTTAAAAACAATCAATGGATATGTATAATGATCAAAAGTAAATGCATGAGTATGTGAAAGAGTGAGGAATGGGTAGTTAAGTTAGTACATAATTGTATAGGATGTTATATAGGTTAGGAGGGGAGCTTAAGTTAATCAGAGGATTCAATTTTTAGCCCACTTAGCCAACTATATAACCCTACCTTAACCCTAACCCCATTACAACCTAAGGAAAGACCTCATGATATATGTATGCATGCATAGAACAATTGTTAATTGGTTAGAGGAAGAACAAATTTTGGAAAAGCTTGAAGTAGGGGAGGATTGAGTGATCATCCCTATACACCGAGCGAATAGAGTGCAAACCCTTCCGGTGAGGGGTTTGAAGCTCATTACCTTGTTCCCGGCTCTCGCGAGCGTTCTTCATGTAAGTAGATTGCATCCCATGAGTCTCATTCTCTTGTGATCCCTTGATCTTTTGCTTTTCTTTAGCATGAAGACATGCTATAGTTTAAGTGGAGGGAGGTTGATAAACCCCATTTTTAGGGTTTATCATGTATAGATTTTGAAGGTTTTATCAATGATCTTCCACACTTATTCATATAAAAATGCATGATTTTGTGTTCCTTTCCTAATTTTGCCTCATAGATGAAAACATGCTTCTTTTACATTAAAATTGATATATTGTAATCCCCCACTATTACCATTCGATGCCGTGACCCGTTTGTTAAGTGGTTTCAGAAAGTTATAGGGCAAAAATGGCTAAGAGGGATGAAGGAAGCATGCATGAATGGAAGGAGCATGGAAAAATTAGAGTTTTGGAACTTCGGCATGGGCGCGCACGCGCACCGTACGCGTACACGCGGATGTGCACCCTCAGAGCCGGCTAGATGGAGCCGAAACGAGAAGCCGGCACGCTTACATGGCTCGGCCAAAAATACTTGGACGCGCGCGCGCACTGCGCGCCTGCGCGCACACTCGCAAAATGCTCCAGGGACGCGTACGTGTACTGTGCGCGTACACGCCGATGGCCGCACATGATTTTTTAAGAAGAAAATGTGACCAGCGACTTCAGGCAGTGGCAGGCCCTGTTTTGGGGCAGAATTCTGGCGGAAAGAGCATAAGAAGACTAAGGATTAAGGAGATTGGGACAATGAGACATAATTCTAGATATTTTGAGGAGTTAGTTACATTTTTGCTTTTAGAGAGAGAAACTCCAACTTCTCTCTAGGATTTTACTCTCTCCATTGCAATTCTTCTTTGATTTCTTGGTGAGATCCATTGCTAATTCACTTTTACTTTGATACAAGTTGTAGATCTACTCTTCTTCTACTCTCAATTAGTGTTCTCTTGATTCATTCACTTGGATCTAGATTTGTGACTTTGATGCGATATTTGCGTGTCGGTTACACTATACTCATGATTGGATTCATTGCTAATTTCTAATCCGGCATAAGAATATTTCGTTCATCAACAAGCCCATCACTAAAAGTATGATGGAGCACACTAGGGGGTCGGCACATGAACCACAACATGAGTATATGGGGCCACCTCAACATGAGATCCTGGAGATGCCTCAAGGGATGCATTTTCCTCCTCAAAGCTATTGGGATCAATGGCATACTTCTCTTGGAGAACTAAGCGCTAAGATAGATCAATTGAGGTTGGAGCATCAGGATCATTCCACCACCCTCCATGGAATAAGAGAAGATCAAAGAGCCATGAGGGAGGAACAAAGAATTATGAGGGAAGAACAACAGAGACAAGGGCGTGAAATAGAGGAAATCAAGCACTCTGATAAACCATTATTTTATGGTTTATCTTGGGCTAAATTGAGTGGTTTTTATCAATTCTTTGCACACTTATTCATACAATTTGCATGGTTTTACAAATCTTTCCCAATTTTGTTCTATGATTGAAAACTTTCTTCCTAAGCCTTTAAATTGTGTATTTTTAAATCCCCTTTATACCATTCGATGCTGTGATCCATGCGTTATGTGTTTTCAGGTTATATAGGACAGGAATGGCTTAAAGAATGGAGAGGAAGCTTGCAATAATGGAAGGAACACAAGAAACAAAGGAGATGACCAGCGAAGATCGATGCACACATATGGCTCACGCGTGCGCGTGACTTGAAGCTTTTCACAGCGACGCGTATGCGTGACAAGCAAAGATGCACAGCGACGCATACGCGTGACATGCGCAGAACACCATCGACGCGTACGCATGACGTGCGCCACGTGCAGAAATTGCAGAAGACGCTGGGGGCAATTTTGGGCTGGTTTTGGAACCAGTTTTCGGCCCAGAAACACAGACTAGAGCCAGGGGTCAAGTAGAGACTCAAGACACATTCACTTTTACACAATTTTAGTTTTAGTTTTGAATCTTAGAAAGAAAATCACTACTTCCTCTAGGGTTCTTCACATTCATAATTTTCTAGTTTTATGCTTTCGATTGGGATATTGAGAAGAGTTACTACCTCCGTTTGAAGTCTTTGCCATTACAGTTTGCTTTCTTATTTCCTTACTCTTTCAGTTTTCATTCACTTTGTTCAGAGTTACATATGGATATCTACGATTTTGGAAAGGATTAATGCAAAGAATTATTTTTACCTTTGATTAATTTTCTGTTATTATTTTACTTGAATTTCCATGTCTTCTTTTCATTCCCTTTTTATGTTTATGAAAATGGAATTCATGTCAATGGAGTAGACTCCCAACTTGACTTGGGAGTTGATTAATAGGAGACCCTTGAGTTGGAATACTCAAGTGTTAATTGGTAATTGGAAGTTGTTGGCTGACTCTCTAGTCACTAAAGCTAATCGTTCCATAGGAGAGGATTAGGACTTGTGAATCGGAGTTGGTTCAGTTACTTGACTTTCGTTTATTCGGTAAGGGATAACTAAGTAGAAACAACAACCTCTTACCATTACACTTGGGAAAATTCAACATGGATAGAACTTCTAATTAATCTTCTCCGAGTCAAAGCTTTTTATTTTAAATATATAAAACCTCTTTTTAATTTTCATTGCTTTAGTTAATAATTATTTTATTTTCCCCGTTCTCCAACTCTAAAACTTCTCAGAAAATTCCTGACCCATAAATTGCACTCTTTTGTCAACTCGTTGGGAGACGACCTAGGAATTCTACTCCTAGTATTTTATTCTTAAATTGTGACAACTCTTTTTAAATTGATAAGTGGAACTTTCGTCGGTTAAAAACTGTTCTTACAACGCTGTTCTTATTATAAATTCTTAATCGACAAACCTCCGCCCGTCAATTTTTGGCGCCGTTGCTGGGGAGTTGCAACAGTGTGCTACATTATTGGTTGGTGTAAATATTTTTGAATTTCAATAATTGCATATTTTATTTTATTTTATTACCATGAGCTGTATGTTTCTTTTATTGAATGACGCGTTCACTACCTGATCCGAGCTTAGCCACGTTTGATCCTGAAATCGAAAGAACTATTTCACATATTAGGTGAGCTCGGTGTCGGTTAGCCTCTGAGGGTGGTGAAGTGGTTACTACCAATTCACCAATCTTATCTGAGGGCGAATTTGAAGTGCCATTTGAGGAAGAAGCAAGCTCGTCTTCTACTGATTCTGTTGATTTACGTGCAGGTAATATGGCAGAGCATAGAAGGATTACTCTCTAGGAAGCAGGAGCTCCGTACTTTACACTACAACCGTATCAAGCCCGTCATCCAAATCTGGCTGCAGATTTTGAACTGAAGACTACACAAATCAATCTACTGCCTAAGTTTCATGGCTTACCTGCTCAAGAGCCTATAAAGCACCTCAGAAATTTTCAGACAGCCTGCTCAACTACTAGGCGTCATGGTGCATATGAGACTACTATTTGGCTATATGCCTTCCCGTTCTCTCTTGAGGGAAAGGCAAGAGAGTGTTTCTACACTCAACCTTAAGAAGTTGTTACTAATTGGGATCTGCTTAGAAGGGAATTCCTGGACAAATACTTTCCAGCTGAAGTTACAGATAGACTGAGGAAAGAAATTTCCTGCATTATCCAAGGCAAATCAGAGACTCTTTACGAGTATTGGGAATGCTTCAAGAATCTCCTAGACTAATGTCCCCACCACATGATTGACCAGTTGGTGTTGATTAGCTATTTCACACAAGGCATGAAGCGTCAAGACAAGACTATATTAGATGCTGTGAGTAATGGCTCTCTGACAAAGTACAAGAAGGCAACAGAAGCGTGGCAATTGATCACCGATCTAGCTGAGTCTACTCGGAATGCCAGGCACAGGAACAACCATCCCAAGGCTATTACGGAGGTTTCCTCTAGTAGTGAGACTGATGCTCTCACATACTCTGGGAGAGATGACTAACATATTGAAGCAGCTACAGCTAAATCAACAACAACCTCAGCCTCCCCCACAATAACAGTGTCAATAGTTGGTTCCTTAGAGAGTGTGCGGAATATGTGCCTGCTATTCTCGTTACACTAAGAAATGTCCGCAACTCCAACAAGAAGACAACACCTTGGCAGCTACTAGCAACTACTATAACCGCCCAAATCAAGGGAATTATCAACAAGGCGATAATTATAACCAAAGTGGGAACTACAATCAAGGTTGGCAAGACAACTCTAACCAGGGATGGAGAGACAATTCCAACCAAGGGTGGAGAAATAATTCCAACCAAGCATGGAGGGACTACTACAATCAAAGAAGCAGAGTCAACGGTGGAAATCAGAGGTGGAACAAAAACAATAATCAGCAGAACTGGTATCAGCAGAATCCTTCCTACCAATAGTAGAACCAAGGCTAGCCTTACCGAGCACCTCACCAAAGGCAAGCCCAGGCACCTCAAAACAACCAACAGCAAGCCCCTCAAATTACTTACCCTCCTTCATCTTCCAATGATGAGATGCTTCGCTCTATTTCACAAGGACAAAAAACATTCAGAATACACTTAACTCTACCATAAATGGTCTTAACTCCACTCTACAAGTTCTCATTTCCCGGTTGGAACCACCTTCTACCCCCAATAATCAACCCACAAGCTCAAGTGCACTTCCTCTCAACCCTTACCTAACCCAAATGGTGGAATCAATGCCATTACTTTGAGGTCCAGAACCACACTGCAAGAGGGGAGTCATGAAGAGCCAAGCTCAAAAGAAGATATTCATGTTGAAGACATTGTTGAGGTAGAGGATGCTGAAGAAGAGGATGAAGTACAAGACATGGTTGAGGAAGAAGCGGCTCAACCAAGGAATGAAGTACCAAAGGAAGATGAGGTTACAAGAGAAGCCATTCCCATTCCTTTTCCACACCTTGCTAGGAAATCCAAAAAGCAGATGGAGCTAGACCCCAAAATGGTGGAGATCTTCAAAAAGGTTGAGGTAACTATTCTCCTTTTTTATGCCATTCACCAGGTACCTAAGTATGCTAAGTTTCTAAAAGATTTATGCACGAATAAAGATAAAATACATGATTTAGAAAATATTCCTCTAGGTAGCTCTATTTCTACTTTAATGGGTGCTATACTCGAAAAATGTGGTGATCCGGGTCCTTGCATGGTTACTATTACTATAGAGGGTGTACAATCTTTTGACTGCATGTGTGATTTAGGTGCATGTGTGAGTATTATGCCATTATCTGTATATGATGCCTTGAGGCTCCCTTCCTTAAAAAGGTCGGCAACACGTTTTGTTTTGGCAGATAAGAGCATAATTTCGGTGGTTGGAATTGCTGAAGATGTCCTGGTGGGTATTAAGTGGTTAACATTCCCTATTGACTTCTACATTTTGGAGATGCCCCCTAATGACTCAGGAAGACCATCATCCATCCTGCTTGGAAGCCATTTCTGAAGACTTCAAAGTTCAAATTGGATGCCTTCTCAGGAACTTACTCTTTTGAAATAGATGGTAGAGCAGTGAGCTTCAACTTGGATGAAGCTATGAAACACCCTCCGAAAGATCACTCCATCTTCCAGTGTGACATCATTAATGAGAGTGTAGCTGCAGTTCACCAAGAAGAAGTAGAAGAGATGCACATGGAGCAAGGTGCAAGTGTGGGAAAGCCCTCTAAACAAGATGAAGACACCTTGCCACCACCAATGGCTCTAGATGATCAAGTGTCAAGCCATGAGCAGAAAATGGAGTTGAAGCCCCTTCCACCCCACCTCAAGTATGCTTACCTTGAGTATCATCAGAAGCTTCCAGTTATCATTGCAAGGGAACTCACTTCCCAACAAGAGGAGCAGTTGCTTAGTGTGCTGAGAAGACACAAGAGAGCTACTGGGTGGAGCTTGGCGGATATAGTAGGTATCAGCCCTCACGTCTATGAGCACCGTATATTTTTAGAAGAGGGAGCAAGGCTTGTCTGTCAACCTCAAAAGCGGTTGAACCCCATCATCTTAGAAGTTTTCAAGAAGGAAGTAACCAGACTGCTTGAAGCTGATATCATCTATCCAATCTCGGATAGTGAATGGGTTAGCCCAGTACAAATGGTGCCCAAGAAGTCTAGAGTAACAACAGTGAAGAATGAGCATGGAGAACTCATGGCAACTAGAGTGCAGAACTCCTGGAGGGTATGCATTGATTACAAGCGCCTCAACCAGGCTACTCGCAAGGATCACTACCCCCTGCCCTTCATCGATCAAATGCTTGATCGCCTATCAGGTAAATCACACTACTATTTTCTAGATGGTTACACTGGCTATTTTCAAATTCATATAGCTCCTGAAGATCAGGAGAAAACTACTTTTACATGTTCCTTTGGAACGTATGCATACAAGAGGATGCCTTTTGGCTTATGTAATGCACCGGCTACGTTTCAAAGATGCATGATGAGCATTTTCTCAGATCTTCTTGGGAACTGTATGAAAGTTTTCATGGATGACTTCATTTAACCTTTGCTTGGATAGTTTAGCTAGAGTATTGATCAGAAGACTTTTGTGTGGTTTAGAATTCACAATAAATTCTCATTGCAATATAGTTTCTAAACCATCAATGATACTTTCATACAAAAATTTGTTTATCACAAGTACAAACCCCTAAAATCTATAAACCAAAGTATTCAAACCTCGGGTCGTTCTCCCTAGGAATTACAATAAAGTGTCTTGTTATTGGTTATGGGTTATGTTTGGAGTTTTTGGGATAAGAGACATGAAATGTAAATGGCAATGAATTAAACTAATAGCTAAAAATGCCTTGGCAAGGTTTGGTAGTCAAGGATTTCTATCCTAATCACTAACCACAACATGAGAATTGGCAAGGATCAACCCCATTAAGTCATCCTCTAACTAATAAAGGAAAGTCAAATGAGCTATGACAATCCAAGTCCATAAGTCCTAGTTCTACACCAAATCAATTAGTGAGATCTAGAGTTAATGGCTCCCAATCGTCAATCACTTAGACATTAGCAACTCAAGAGTTCCTAAGTTATCTTCCCAAGCCAAGAGCATAAAATTCTACTCTAAAATCTAACTAAGCATTTTATCAAACACTTAGAAGGCATAAAAGGAAAGCATAGTAAAATTGCAAGGAAATGTAAATCTACACTAAAATCTAACCAAGTATTTTATCAAACACTTGGAAGGCATAAAAGGAAAACATAGTAAAATAGCAAGGAAAGTAAATATACACTACTCAATTGCAAGGAATTAAACAACAACAAATCAAATCAACAATAAAGGAACATGAATCATAAGTTGCATTGAAAGAGAGATAGAAGAACAAAAGTGCATCAACATAAAAGTAAAGGATTACAAGAATTAAATGCAAAACTAGAGAGAAAAAAGGTAGAAGAATAAGAATTTCAAAGAGAAAAGTAAATCAAAGCATGAAATTAAACTAGATCTAAGAGTTCCTAATCTAGATCTAACCTACTCCTAATTCTAGAGAGAAGAGAGAGCTTCTCTCTCTAGAAACTAACTAAAAGTATGTAAAAACTAAAATAAAACTAAACTAATGACTAGATGTCTCATCCCTCTTCTATCCTTGGCTTAAATAGCATTATAAATGAGTTGGATTGGGACCACAAAGCTTTAGAATTCGCTGGCCACGAGTTGCATTAAGTAAATCATGTGGCACCATCGATGCGTACGCATATTGTGCGCGTGCGCGTCTCTATCCACGATGCAACTATGAAAAATCTTATATCATTTCGAAGCTCTGGATGTTAGTTTTCCAACGCAACTGAAACCGTATCATTTGGACCTTTGTAGCTCAAGTTATGGTCGATTAAGTGCGAAGAGGTTAGCTTGATAGCTTTTGCGATTCCTTCATTTCTTCATGAGTTCTCCATTTTTACATGCTTTTCCTTCATTCCCTTGATCCAATCTTTGCCTCCTAAACATGAAATTACTTAACAAACATATCAAAGCATCTAATGGTATCAAGGTGAATTAATATTAAACAATTAAGGGCCTAAAAAGCATGTTTTCACTCTTAAGCACAATTAAAGGAGAATTTACAAAACCATGCTATTTCATTGAATAAATGTGGGAAAAGATGATAAAACCCTCTAAATTCAACACAAGATAAACCCTACAAATGGGGTTTATCAACCTCCCCACACTTAAACCAAGCATATCCTCATGCTTAAACCAAGAGAAAGCAAAGGGGTATCAACATTTATTCAATGAAATCTAACTAAATGCAACCTAAACTATATGCAACTATCTACATGAATGCAATTGCTTGGTCAAAATAAATCAATGTCCAAGAAGCATATATGCACAAGGGCTAAAGGTATTAGCAACCATGCCAAACCACAATTGAATTGAGCTATTAAATAATTTTACATACTTGCATGAAGAATGATGAACATAGGTGAAAACATGTAATTGAGCATCAAACCCTCACCGGATGTGTTTGCACTCTATTCGCTCAAGTGTGTAGGGTTGATTCACTCAATTCTCCCCTAATCATGCTTTCCAAGATTTGTTTTTCTTCTAACAAAAATCATTTATTTCATGCATGCATACACCTATCATGAGGTCTTTTCATTGGTTGTAATGGGGCTAGGGTCAAGGTAGGATGCATATTTGGTCAAGTGAGCTTGAAATTTGAATCTTTGATAAGCTTAGACTTCCCACCTAACCTATGACATCCTATCCAATTCAAACTAACCTAACTACCCATTTTTCACTTTTTGACATACTCATGCATTTTCTTTTCAATTGATCACAACACATATGCATTGATTTTATTGAGCTTCACTTTGGGGCATTTTATCCCCTTTTTATTTCTTTTCTTTTTCTATTTTTTTCTTTTGATATCTACATATATTTTTTTCTTTTTTTTCTTTTTTTCTTTTTTCTTTTTCCAATAAAGTATATACAAGAGTATCAATGCATATGGTTTTACATTTGATTAACACATGAGCACGTACCCAATTTCCAATATTTACAACAAAAATACAAAATTACCCTTTTATTCACCGAATGTCCCAAGATTTCCCACACTTAAATGACACACACACACACACTAGCCTAAGCTAATCAAAGATCCAAATTAAGGACATTTATTGTTTTCCGCTTCAAGGCTTCTAATGTGCTAAAATTAAGAACAAAGTGGGTTAATCGTAGGCTCAAATTGGCTAACAATGGAAGATAAAAGGTAAGGTTATTTGGGTAAGTGGGTTAAAAGAAACGATGGCCTCAATCATATACATGCATAAATACAAGGAATAATGGACATAGAGAATCAAACAAATCAAAGATTACAATTATAGAAAGAGAATAATGCACACAAGAAGGAAAATAAGTGGCTATATAATGTAACCACATAATTAGGCTCAAATCTCACTTGCTTGTGTTCTTAGCTCAAAAATCATGTTCCACAATATATATATATATATATATATATATATATATATATATATATATATAATTCAAGCAAGTTCTATGAAAAGTTTTCACTCAAATCAATTGATGCCCTATAGATAGAATTCTTGAAAGATTCCATTATTTTGACTAAGCTTATTATGTATATATATGCAAAAATAAGAAAATGAAACAAAAATCCTAAAAGACCTAAAATGAAATGCAAAAGTGTTGGAATTAGAAATTTGTCACCCAAAATCGCTGACCGGTCGGACGACCTCCCCATACTTATAAGTTTGCACCGTCTTTGGTGCAAGCAAAGATGAACAGGGGGTACGACGACTCTCTGGATTGCTACCTTCAGCTGGTAGATCAACCGGTTGCTGCGTATTCTTTCTTCCGCTTCCATTTTTGCTTGCGGTGCATCATTCATGAAAAACAAAAATATAACACCATAAGATGAGAAAATACAAAAGCAAGGAAGTATACATTGTTGGAATGAGGTAATAATCACTAGAATTGAGTGAGTGAATTAGTGTGACATTAATCACAAAAAGGAATGTGAGTCCTAAATTAGGCGCCTTTTAGAACACACATTATCATAAAAAGCGATGTCACAAAAGAAGCATGCACTTCACTTATCCTAGTGTGCTTGAGATGCTTTAAGTAAACTTGTGAGGTAAAAGAAGCATTAAAGAAGCATGAAGGCATTCAAGCTATAAGCATATGGAGGCATATGATCATGAAATACAATGCATTGAAGTAAATGCACATCATCATCCATTAAAAAGTTGCCTAATCAAAGAATAAAGTTCGAATCACATGGTGGCCAAATCATGCAATTCAAAAGGATTTAAAAACTTGAAGGTAATGTCATGTACTTGGTATTCACAAAAGTGAAGCATGAGAAACTCAAAACCAAGTAGCAAAATATAACCTCAAAAATAGAATCCCACAAAGATTATAAACATAATGATGTTAAGATAACATCCCTTTTTAATACTCAGCAGCAATTAATGGTAAACAAGAATAACAATCCAACACTTACAATGAAAAAGAGAAAATAAAATGAAAACTAACTAAAACTAACTAATCATCTAACTAACTAACTAATTAGTTAACTAAAATAAATGGTTATCAATGGTGTTTGGGAGTGTTGGATGAGGGGTAGAAAAAGGGAAGAAGAAAGGAGAAGGAAAGAAATGGAAAGAGGAGAAGAACATAGATGTGTTGAAGGAAGGACATCCGCGCGTACGCGAACATGGCGCGCGCGCACGGATGGTGATGCAATGGACGCGACGCATACGCATACATGGCGCGTAAACGTCGATGGCTTATTTCGAGAGTGGCGCGTACGCGTCATGTGCGCGTACGCGCGAGTTGGTTTGTGCGAAAGGCACAATGCGCACGCAACGTTCGCACAACTCTCGGGTTTTTGACTTGGGGTGGAATTTCTCAATCCACGCGTACGCGCGCAGTACGCATACACGCGGATGATGCTCTTTTTTTTTTTCAAAATTTTTCTATATTTTTGCACCAATCCAAGCATTTCAAACCTCCAAACAGCTACCAAAACACCATAAAACCTTATTTAACATACTAAACTACCAATTATACTCAACAAATCAACCAAAAACATGAATTTGAACTAATTACCAATATGTACAAAAAGAGAAAATGAAAAGAAGTTACCATGGTGGGGTGTCTCCCACCTAGCACTTTTGTTTATTGTCCTTAAGTTGGACTTATGGGGAGCTCCTCTCAAGGTGGCTTGTGCTTGAAACCATCCTTGAACACCCCACCAATGCTTGCATTTCCAATGAGCTCCATTCTTCAAGTTCAATTCTTCCAAGATTATGGGCTCCCAAAGTTGATCCTCATGTATGCCGGGATCCCATATCTTGTTTCTACACCCATCTTTGAGTTTATTAGCATTATTCCATTTGGGTGGCATAATCTTGGAATTCTCATTTATGCGACCAAACAACATCCTAGACCCAAGTAATCTAGTTCTACACCAACTATTGCAATTAAGCTTTGAACGTGTAGCCATCATGAACCTAGAATGATATTTCCAACCACTAGCCATCTCCCTTTTGCTCTTAAGGCCACAAATATATCTAAGTTGACCATTCATCTCAAGCAAACCATATTCAAGGGGAATAATAAAGCTTAAGTACAAGGAATTTACCCAGTTGAATGAAAGAATGGATGGTGATGGCTTGGGGAGAGGTATCTCCAATGTCCTTGCAAGCTCTACTCCCTTATGTTCTTCCTTGTCAATCTCCACCTCTTCATAAATTTCTTCAACTTCAATCCTTTGTTCATTAATTTCATCTAGCTCTTCTCCATCACTCAAATCATAAATGGGAGGAAGAGAGAAATCTACCTCCACATTACTTTCTATCTTATTAGAGGAAGGTTCCTCAAATTCAAAGGATTCACCACCAAGAAGGTTGGATGCATGGTCTTCATCACCAAGGGAACTCAATTCTTGCTTCATTCCCTCCAAGTCTTCACTCAAAAATTGTTTTGGAGGTTGTGCATTCTCCTCCTCAACATCAAATTCAATCTTCTTGGAGGAATTTTCTATGATTTTAGCTTCTCATGGAGGTTCCGCATCTCCTAGGTCATCAACCACTTCTTCCTCTTCTTCAATGATCATAGGTTCCTCCAATTGTTTTAACACAAAGTGGCCTTCCTCCTTCTCCACCGGAGTTTCCAATCTCTCCTTCATGTGTTGCTCTTCAATTGATTCTCCACATGTAACTATGGAAGTGCTTTGAGAGCTCAAATATTGGGAAGCTAAGGTGCTTACTACCTTGGTCAAGGTAGCCACAAATTCTAGTGTCTCCCTTTGCATTTCTCCTTGCCCTTGAAGTATGAGGCTAAGGATTTCATCCATTAGAGATTGGGGTGGATAGGAGGGTTCAATGTCTTGGAGAATGGGTTCATAATAGAAAGGTGGTTTTTCTTGGTAAGGATGTGGTGGTGTGTATTGTGGTGGTTCTTGGAAGTAGTAATCTTGGAATGGTGGTTCCATGTATGGCTCATATGGTTCAAGAGGTGGTTGGTAGGATGGATATGGATTAGGGTCATATGGAGGTATTTGGTGAAAGTAGGCTTGTGAGTGTGGTTGAGGCTCATGTTGAGGATATGACTCATAAGCATATGGTGGTGGTTCTTGAAAGTCACAAGGAGATTCACCATAGCCATTGGATTGTTGTGCATCAAAGAATGGCTCTTCTTCACAGTGCATTGGTGGAGGTTGTTGCCAAGAAGATTGATCATGTGCATATGGCTCCTCCCACCTTTGGTTATCCCATCTTTGATACATATCTTCATTGTAGCTCCCATTTCCTACAACATAGTTGTAATCACACTCATAGCCAAAGTGAGAATTCATAATGAAAAGAGAAAATAAAATTCAAAAGCTAATAGAAAAATAATGAAACAAAGTCCTAAAACTAGCCAAAAGTAACAAGCAATTCAAAAATCAAGCTATTCACAATATTCACATATATACAATAACCAATAACACAACAGCATTGCAATCCCCGGCAATGGTGCCATTTTGATGAGAAGACTTTTGTGTGGTTTAGAATTCACAATAAATTCTCGTTGCAATATAGTTTCTAAACCAACAATGATCCTTTCATACAAAAATTTGTTTGTCACAAGTACAAACCCCTAAAATCTATAAACCGAAGTATTCAAACCTCGGGTCGTTCTCCCTAAGATTTGCAATAAAGTGTCTTGTTATTGGTTATGGGTTATTGGTGCACGAATTGTGAATCACACTTTTCACAACGCGTACCACTCACCAGCAAGTGCACTGGGTCGTCCAAGTAATACCTTATGTGAGTAAGGGTCGAATCCCACGGAGATTGCAGACAAGGTTTAGACTTTCCGGATTCTCATGAATGCCGCCATCAATCTAGCTTATACCACGAAGATTCTGGTTAAGAGATCTAAGAGATACTCATTCAATCCAAGGTAGAACGGAAGTGGTTGTCAGGCACGCGTTCATAGGGAATGATGATGATTGTCATGTTCATCACATTCAGGTTGAGGTGCGAATGAATATCTTAGATGGGAACACGCATGTTGAATAGAAAACAGAAATACTTACATTAATTCATCGAGGCACAGCAGAGCTCCTCACCCCCAACAATGGAGTTTAGAGACTCATGCCATCAGAGAATACAAAGTTCAGATCTAAAAATGTCATGAGATACAAAATAAGTCTCTAAAAGTTGTTTAAATACTAAACTAGTAGCCTAGGTTTACAGAAAATGAGTAAACCATAACAGATGGTATAGAGATCCACTTTTGGGGCCCACTTGGTGTGTGCTGGGACTGAGACTTAAGCAATTCACGTGCATAAGGCCATTTTGGGCGTTCAACGCCAGGTTTGGATCCATTTCTGGCGTTGAACTCCAACTTTTAATCCTTTTCTGGCGCTGGACGCCAGAATTGGGCAGAGAACTGGCGTTGAACTCCAGTTTACGTCGTCTATCCTTGAGCAAAGTATAGACTATTATATATTTATGGAAAGCCCTGGATGTCTAATTTCCAACACAATTGGAAGCACGCCATTTCGAGTTGTGTAGCTCCAGAAAATCCATTTTGAGTGCAGGGAGGTCAGAATCCAACAACATCAGCAGTCCTTTTTCAGCCTGAATCAGATTTTTGCTCAGCTCCCTCAATTTCAGCCAGAAAGATACCTGAAATTACAAAAAAGCACACAACTCATAGTAAAGTCCAGAAATATGAATTTTTCCTAAAAACTAATGAAAATAAACTAAAAACTAACTAAAACATACTAAAAGCTATATGAAATTAACCCCAAAAAGCGTATAAAATATCCGCTCATCACAACACCAAACTTAAACTGTTGCTTGTCCTCAAGCAACTAGACAAATAAAATAGAAGACTAATAGGTTGAGAAGCAATAATATCTTAGAGTTCTTGAGTGAAGCTCAGATTCTAATTAGATGAGCGGGACTAGTAGCTTTTTGCTTCCGAACAGTTTTGGCATCTCACTTTATCCATTGAAGCTCAGAGTGATTGGCATCTATAAGAACTTAGAATTCAGATAGTGTTATTGATTCTCCTATTTTAGTATGATGATTCTTGAACACAGCTATCTCATGAGTCTTGGCCGTGGCCCTAAGCACTTTGTTTTCCAGTATGTCTGGATCGTCTTTCAGCTGAGGTAGCTTTAAGATCTCTCTGATCTTATCAGGGATGGTATGAACAATCTTTCCTCTGACCATGGTCCGATATTCATAGAAAGCAGTTCCAGATAGTTTTTGCTTGTCAGTCTGCCACATATTAGCATAAAACTCCTGGATCATATTCCTTCCCACTTTCGTTTCAGGATTAGCTAGGACTTCCCAGTTCCTGATTCGAATTTGCTCATGGATCTCCGGATATTCATCTTCCTTCAGATCGAATCTAACTTCCGGGATCACTGATCTCAGACCCATTATTTTATTATAATGGTCTGAATGTTCTTTAGATAAGAACTTTCCTTGATTCCAAAGTATTTTTGGAACGCTCTCTTTCTTGCCTCTTGGAGTGGGTTCTTTTCCTTTGGGAGCCATGATCTTAGTGATTGCGGATAAACACACCAAACTTAGAGGTTTGCTTGTCCTCAAGCAAAAGAAAAGAAAGGAGAGGGAGAGAAGGAGAGCTAAGTGCAATTGTTGATGGGAGGGGAGGGAGGCCGAACTCAACTTTATAGGGAGGGAAGGTGGGTTTTTCGAAAAAGAAGAGATAAAGATATGATAAAAAGATTTATTTGGAAAAGATAAGATAGAAGATATGATAAGAGAAGATATAGTTTAAAATTGAGAGGATATGAAAGATTTTTGAAAAAGATAGATTTAGATTTTGAAAAAGATAAAATGGGGGTTTTGAAAAAGATATTGATGAGTAGAAAAGATAGATTTGTAAAAAAAAAAAGTTTTGAAAAGAGTTGGGTTGAATTTGCAAAGAGGCCTAGTGCTTATGGATTAAAATACATTTGATATTTTTAGGGTAGGGTTTTTAGAAATTATGGAATTTAGAAATCAAGGTTCTTAACATGTTTATGTAAGAAATCATGAATTGAAGTATGAAAATCAAGATTTAGAATGAAAAAATTTGAATAAAAATGAGTTTTGTCTCTTCCCTGCCATCCTGGCGTTTGAACGCCCAAACACTGCCTGTTTTGGGCGTTCAACGCCCAAATGCTGCTCTCCTGGGCGTTCAACGCCCAGCTGCTGCCATTACTGGTGTTCAACGCCCAGTGGGTGCCCATTTCTGGCATTGAACGCCCAGATTGCTTCCATTACTGGCGTTTTCTTGCCAGTGAGCTCTTTTTCTCTGTTTTGTGTGCCGAGTCCTTCTGTAACTCTGTGGACTTATACAAATGATTCCTTACCTTAGTGTCAGTGAGCTTTATATAAACAAATAAAAATAAAAATAGGGCAAAATGCTTAGAGGATTGTTGCTCCATGGCTGGGTTGCCTCCCAGCAAGCGCTTCTTTATTGTCTTTAGCTGGACCTTGCTGAGCTTTTATTCTAGCTTCAGCCTTGAGCATTCTTGCTCAATGTTGCCTTCAAGATAATGCTTGATTCTCTGTCCATTGACAATGAACTTCTTATCAGAATCAATATCTTGAAGCTCCACATAACCATATGGTGATACACTTGTAATCACGTATGGTCCCCTCCACCGGGATTTCAGTTTCCCGGGGAATAGCCTGAGTCTAGAGTTAAACAACAGAACCTTCTGTCCTGGTTCAAAGATTCTAGATGACAGCTTTTTGTCATGCCACTTTTTTTATTTTTCTTTATAAAGCTTGGCATTTTCGAAAGCTGTGAATCTGAATTCCTCTAGCTCATTTAGCTGGAGCAATCGTTTTTCTCCTGCTAATTTGGCATCAAAGTTTAGGAATCTGGTTCCCCAGTAGGCCTTATGTTCTAGTTCCACGGGCAGGTGACATGCCTTACCATACACGAGTTGGTATAGAGAGGTCCCTATAGGGGTCTTGAATGCTGTTCTGTAAGCCCACAGAGCATCATCCAAGCTCCGTGCCCAATCCTTTCTACGGGTATTTACTGTCCGTTCCAGGATTCTCTTTAATTCTCTGTTAGAGACTTCAGCTTGCCCATTAGTTTGTGGATGATATGGAGTAGCCACCTTATGACGAATTCCATACCGAACCATGGCAGAGTAAAGCTGTTTATTGCAGAAGTGAGTGCCCCCATCACTGATTAGTACTCTCGGGACACCAAACCTACTAAAGATATGTTTCTGGAGGAACTTCAGCACTGTTTTAGTATCATTGGTGGGTGTGGCAATGGCCTCAACCCATTTTGATACATAGTCAACTGCCACCAGAATATAGGTGTTTGAGTATGATGGTGGGAAAGGTCCCAAGAAGTCAATTCCCCATACATCAAACAACTCAATTTCCAAGATTCGTTGTTGAGGCATGGCGTAACCATGAGGCAGATTACCAGCTCTTTGGCAACTGTCACAATTACGTACAAACTCTCGGGAATCTTTATAGAGTGTGGGCCAATAGAAGCCACATTGAAGGACCTTGGTGGCTGTTCGCTCACCTCCGAAATGGCCTCCATATTGTGATCCATGGCAATGCCATAGGATCCTCTGTGCTTCTTCTCTAGGCACATACCTACGGGTTATTCCGTCTGCACATCTCTTAAAGTGATAGGGTTCATCCCACAAGTAGTACTTTGCATCAGTAATTAATTTCTTCTTTTGTATCCTGTTGTACTCCTTGGGTATGAACCTTACAGCTTTATAGTTTGCAATATCGACAAACCATGGTATTTCCTGAATGGCAAATAAATGCTCATCCGGAAACGTCTCAGAGATCTCAAGAGAGGGGAGGGACGTCCCTTCTACTGGCTCTATCCGGGACAGATGATCAGCCACTTGGTTCTCTGTCCCTTTTCTGTCTCTTATTTCTATATCAAACTCTTGCAGAAGCAACACCCATCTGATGAGCCTGGGTTTTGAATCCTGCTTTGTGAGTAGATATTTAAGAGCAGCATGATCAGTATACACAATCACTTTTGATCCTACTAAGTATGATCTGAACTCGTCAATGGCGTAAACCACTGCAAGTAATTCTTTTTCTGTGGTTGTGTAATTTTTCTGGGCATCATTTAGAACGCGACTGGCGTAATAAATGACATGCAGAAGCTTATCATGCCTCTATCCCAACACTGCACCAATGGTGTGATCACTGGCATCACACATTAGCTCAAATGGTAATGTCCAGTCTGGTGCAGAAATGACTGGTGCTGTGACCAGCTTAGCTTTCAGCGTTTCAAATGCTTGCAGGCACTCTGTGTCAAACACAAATGGCGTGTCAGCAGCTAGCAGATTGCTTAGAGGTTTTGTGATTTTTGAAAAATCCTTTATAAACCTCCTATAGAATCCTGCGTGCCCCAAAAAGCTTCTGATTGCCTTAACATTGGCAGGTGGTGGTAATTTTTCAATTACCTCTATTTTTGCTTGATCCACCTATATTCCCTTGTTTGAGATTTTATGCCCAAGAACAATCCCTTCAGTCACCATGAAGTGACATTTTTCCCAGTTTAAAATTAGGTTGGTCTCTTGGCATCTTTTCAGAACAAGTTTCAGGTGATCAAGACAGGAGCTGAATGAGTCTCCATATACTGAGAAGTCATCCATGAAGACTTCCAGAAATTTTTCCACCATATCAGAGAAAATAGAGAGCATGCATCTCTGGAAGGTTGCAGGCGCATTACACAGCCCAAATGGCATCCTTCTATAAGCAAACACTCCAGATGGACATGTGATTGCCGTTTTCTCTTGATCCTGAGGATCTACTGCAATCTGGTTATAGCCTGAGTAGCCGTCCAAAAAGCAGAAATAATCATGACCTGCTAGTCTTTCTAGCATCTGGTCTATGAATGGTAAAGGAAAATGATCCTTTCTGGTGGCTGTATTGAGCCTTCTATAGTCAATACACATGTGCCACCCTGTAACTGTTCTTGTAGGAACCAGTTCATTTTTTTCATTATAAACCACTGTCATGCCTCCCTTTTTGGGAACAACCTGAACAGGGCTCACCCAGGGGCTGTCAGAAATAGGATAAATAATCCCAGCCTCCAGTAATTTGGTGACCTCTTTCTGCACCACTTCCTTCATGGCTGGATTTAGCCGCCTCTGTGGTTGAACCACTGGTTTAGCATTATCCTCCAATAAGATTTTGTGCATGCATCTAGCTGGGCTTATGCCCTTAAGGTCACCTATGGACCACCCAAGAGCTGTCTTGTGTGTCCTTAGCACTTGAATAAGTGCTTCCTCTTCCTGTGGATTTAAAGCAGAGCTTATGATCACTGGAAAAGTGTCACTTTCTCCCAGAAATGCATATTTCAGGGATGGTGGTAATGGTTTGAGCTCGGGTTTAGGAGGCTTTTCCTCTTCCAGAAGAAATTTCAGAGGCTCTTTCATTTCCTCTGAATCCTCCAAATCAGGCTGAACATCTTTAAAGATGTCTTCCAACTCTAATTCAAGACTCACAGCCATGTTGATCTCTTCTACCAAAGAGTCAATAAGATCAACTTTCATGCAGTCTTTTGATGTGTCTGGATGCTGCATGGCTTTGAAGCATTCAACTTAAACTCATCATCATTGACTCTCAGGGTTATTTCCCCCTGTTGGACATCAATGAGAGTTCGTCCAGTTGCTAGGAAGGGTCTTCCTAGAGTGAGAGTAGCACTCTTGTGCTCCTCCATTTCCAGCACAACAAAGTCAGTGGGAAAGGTGAATGGCCCAACTCTGATAATCATGTCTTCAATCACGCCTGATGGGTATTTAATGGAACCATCAGCAAGTTGGAGACGTATCCGGATTGGTTTAACTTCTTCAGTTAAGCCAAGCTTTCTGATAGTGGATGCAGGTATTAGGTTGATGCTTGCCCCAAGATCGCATAAAGCTGTCTTGGTGCAATTACCTTCTAATACGCATGGTATCAGAAAACTCCCAAGGTCTTTAAGTTTTTCAAGAAAGCTCTTCAGGATGACTGCATTGCATTCTTCAGTGAGGAGAACTCTTTCTGTTTCTCTCCAATCCTTTTTATGACTCAAGATCTCTTTCATGAACTTGGCATAAGAAGGTATTTGCTCAAGTGCTTCTGCAAAATGAATCTTTATTTCAAGAGTCCTGAGATAATCTGCAAAGCGAGCAAATTGCTTATCCTGCTCCTCTTTCCGGAGTTTTTGAGGATAAGGTATCTTGGCTTTATATTCTTCAACCTTAGTTGTTATAGGTTTATTGCCTACAGAAGTGGTTGAAGAATCCTTTTTAGAGGGGTTGCTTTCAGCATTTGTGTGTGTCTGATCTCTCACTGGCAATTGAGTGCCAGAGTTAGAGACTGGAGTAACGTTAGATGCCAACTCCTTCTCTGTTCCTGGCGTCTGAACGCCAGAATTGTGCCCATTTTGGGCGTTCAATGCCAGATCCTGCCCATTTTGGGCGTTCAACGCCAGATCCTTGCCCATTTCTAGCGTTGAACGCCAGTTTTGGCCATGGTCTGGGCGTTCAGCGCCAGCCTTCCACCAATTTTCTGGCGTTTTAGCGCCAGAATTATTTTTCCCTGGGCTCTTACTGTCCTCAGGTGAATCTTGGGTGGTTTGCTCATTTCTTGGTTTTTTGCTGCCTTGAGGTGCGGTATTCAATGTTTTCCCACTTCTTAGTTGAACTGCTTAAACTGTGCCAGAAACTCTGTAGGTTCTTCCTGTGGAAGACCGGAATACTGGCAATTTTGCTGCACCATGATAATGAGCTGAGGATTCAACTGAAAGCTACTGACTCCAATGGAGGGTATGCAGATACTACTCCCATATGAAGGAGTAGAGGGGTTAGAATATGACCCCAGAGTCCTCCTAGACTGTTCATTTCTGCTTATGTCCATGATGGAGAAAGGGAGACGATGTAAAATAGAGAAAATATTTTTATTTATTTATTTATTTATTTATTTCAAAAATGAAATAAATTAAAATAAAATAAATAAAAAAATTGAGTGAAGAATTTCGAAAAACTGAGGAGAGAGAAAGTGGTTAGGAAGTTTTGAAAAGGATATGATGATTTTTTTTTTGAAAAAGGTTTTAAATTTTGAAATAAAAATCTGAATTTTAGAAATAGATTTCGAAAATTTGCTTTTAAAACAGAGAGAAAAGATATTTTTGAATTTAAAGAGGAGAGAAAAAATAATAAGATAGCACAAGATTTAAAATTTTTAGATCTGATGCTCCTTGTTTTCGAAAATTTTTAAGGGAAAAACACTAAGGAACACCAAACTTAAAAATTTTAAGATCAAGACACATGGAAAACTTAAGAATACTAAGGAAGAACACCAAACTTAAAATTTTTAGAAAACCAAACTAAAATTTTCGAAAAACACAGAGAAATCAACAAGAAAACACCAAACTTAAAATTTGGCACAGGATTTAATAGAAAAATTATTTTTGAAAAAGATTTTAACAAGAAAATAAGGATTCTAAAGTTTTAGAACGGCAATAATACGAGACTCTAAACAAAAAGAGAAATTTTTCCTAATCTAAGCAACAAAATAAACCGTTAGTTGTCCAAACACGAACAATCCCCGGCAACGGCGCCAAAAACTTGGTGCACGAATTGTGAATCACACTTTTCACAACACGTACCTCTAACCAGCAAGTGCAATGGGTCGTCCAAGTAATACCTTACGTGAGTAAGGGTCGAATCCCACGGAGATTATTGGTTTGAAGCAATCTATGATTATCTTGTAATTCTTAGTCAGGAAGTCAATTATATTTATCAGTTGAATTGCGAATAAACAAGAGAGCATGGATTAAAGGTTACTTGTTGTGCAATAATGGAGAATATGTTGGAGTTTTGGAGATGCTTTGTATTCTGAATCTCACTTTCCGGATTCTCATGAATGCCGCCATCAATCTAGCTTATACCACGAAGATTCTGGTTAAGAGATCTAAGAGATACTCATTCAATCTAAGGTAGAACGGAAGTGGTTGTCAGGCACGCATTCATAGGGAATGATGATGATTGTCACGTTCATCACATTCAGGTTGAGGTGCGAATGAATATCTTAGATGGGAACACGCATGTTGAATAGAAAACAGAAATACTTGCATTAATTCATCGAGGCACAGCAGAGCTCCTCACCCCTAACAATGGAGTTTAGAGACTCATGCCGTCAGAGAATACAAAGTTCAGATCTAAAAATGTCATGAGATACAAAATAAGTCTCTAAAAGTTGTTTAAATACTAAACTAGTAGCCTAGGTTTACAGAAAATGAGTAAACCATAACAGATGGTATAGAGATCCACTTCTGGGGCCCACTTGGTGTGTGCTGGGGCTGAGACTTAAGCAATTCACGTGAATAAGGCCATTTTGGGCGTTCAACGCCAGGTTTGGATCCATTTCTGGCGTTGAACTCCAACTTTTAATCCTTTTCTAGCGCTGGA
Source organism: Arachis ipaensis (assembly GCF_000816755.2). NCBI lineage: Eukaryota > Viridiplantae > Streptophyta > Magnoliopsida > Fabales > Fabaceae > Arachis > Arachis ipaensis. The sequence continues at coordinate 52,922,080 of NC_029791.2, forward strand.
CGCTAGAATTGGGCAGAGAACTGGCGTTGAACGCCAGTTTACGTCATCTATCCTTGAGGAAAGTATGGACTATTATATATTTCTGGAAAGCCCTAGATGTCTACTTTCCAACGATATTTTAAGCACGCCATTTCGAGTTCTCTAGCTCCCGAAAATCCATTTTGAGTGCAGGGAGGTCAGAATCCAACAGCATCAGCAGTCCTTTTTCAGCCTGAATCAGATTTTTGCTCAGCTCCCTCAATTTCAGCCAGAAAAATACCTGAAATTACAGAAAAGCACACAACTCATAGTAAAATCCAGAAATATGAATTTTTCCTAAAAACTAATGAAAATAAACTAAAAACTAACTAAAACATACTAAAAGCTATATGAAATTAACCCCAAAAAGCGTATAAAATATCCGCTCATCAGTTATGTTTGGGGTTTTTGGGATAAGAGACATGAAATGTAAATGGCAATGAATTAAACTAATAGCTAAAAAGGCCTTGGCAAGGTTTGGTGGTCAAGGATTCCTATCCTAATCACTAACCACACATGAGAATTGGCAAGGATCAACCATATTAAGCTATCCTCTAACTAATAAAGGAAAGTCAAATGAGCTATGTCAATCAAAGTCCATAAGTCCTAGTTCTACACCAAATCAATTAGTGAGATCTAGAGTTAATGGCTCCCAATCGTCAATCACTTGGACATTAGCAACTCAAGAGTTCCTAAGTTACCTTCCCAAGCCAAGAGCATAAAACTCTACTCTAAAATCCAACTAAGCATTTTATCAAACACTTAGAAGGCATAAAACGAAAGCATAGTAAAATTGCAAGGAATGTAAATCTACACTAAAATCCAACCAAGCATTTCATCAAACACTTGGAAGGCATAAAAGGAAAACATAGTAAAATAGCAAGGAAAGTAAATCTACACTACTCAATTACAAGGAATTACACAACAACAAATCAAATCCACAATAAAGGAACATGAATCATAAGTTGCATTGAAAGAGAGATAGAAGAACAAAAGTGCATCAACATAAAAGTAAAGGATTACAAGAATTAAATGCAAAACTAGAGAGAAAAAAGGTAGAAGAAGAAGAATTGCAAAGAGAAAAGTAAATCGAAGCATGAAATTATACTAGATCTAAGAGTTCCTAATCTAGATCTAACCTACTCCTAATTCTAGAGAGAGGAGAGTGCTTCTCTCTCTAGAAACTAACTAAAAGCATGTGAAAACTAAAATAAAACTAAACTAATGACTAGATGTCTCATCCATCTTCAATCCTTGGCTTAAATAGCATCAGAAATGAGTTAGATTGGGCCCACAAGGCTTTAGAATTCACTGGCCATGAGTTGCATTAAGTAAATCATGTGGCACCATCGATGCGTACGCATACTGTGCGCGTGCGCGTCCCTATCCGCGATGCAACTATGGCAAATCTTATATCATTTCAAAGCCCCGTATGTTATCTTTTCAACAGAACTAGAACCGTATCATTTGGACCTCTGTAGCTCAAGTTATAGTCGATTAAGTGCGAAGAGGTCGGCTTGACAGCTTTTGCGATTCCTTCATTTCTTCACGAGTTCTCTATTTTTACATGCTTTTCCTTCATTCCCTTGATCCAATCTTTGCCTTCTAAACCTGAAATCACTTAACAAACGTATCAAGGCATCTAATAGAATCAAGGTGAATTAAGATTAAACAATTAAGGGCCTAAAAAGCATGTTTTCACTCTTAAGCACAATTAAAGGAGAATTTACAAAACCATGCTATTTCATTGAATAAATGTGGGAAAAGATGATAAAATCCTCTAAATTCAACACAAGGTAAACCTTACAAATGGGGTTTATCAAGTATTAGACAGGTGTGTTAGTTCAAACCTTGTATTAAATTTTGAAAAATGTCATTTTATGGTAAAATAAGGTATTGTTCTAGGATAGTTGTTTCTAATACTGGTATTTCAATAGATCCAGCAAAGGTAGATGTTATTCTGGTTTACCTTACCCCTCCTCCGTGAGGGAATTGATAAACTCCAATTTTGTGGTTTATCTTGTGCTTAATTTGGGTGGTTTTATCAACTTTTCTCACATTTATTCAATGAATTAGCATGATTTTGCAATTCTCCCTTTATTTGTGCTTAAATGTGAAAACATACTTTTTAGACCCTAAAATTGGTGATTTTAATTCACTTTAATTCCATTCGATACCTTGATGTGTTTGTTGAGTGATTTCAGGTTTATAAGGCAAGTATTGGATGGAAGGAATGAAGAAAAAGCATGCAAAGTGGGAGAACTCATAAAGAAATGAAGGAACCGTAAAGCTGTCAAGCCCGACCTCCTGGCACTCAATCGATCATAACTTGAGTTACAGAGGTCCGAATGGGGCGGTTCAAATTGCGTTGGAAAGCTAACATCCAGAGCTTCGAAATGATATAAAATTTGCCATATGTTTCCTGAAGCATAGGGGCGCGCATGGGCCATGTACGCGCGCGCGCCGATGGAGCACGTGGGTCCACTTTAGTGAAATCGCCCCCAGCGATTTCTGAAGCATTTTGGGCCCAATCCAACTCATTTCTAATGCTATTGAACCCAAGGATTGAGGGGGGAATGAAAAAAGTAATCATAGTTTAGTTTTCATCATGTTTTAGGGTAGAATTCTAGAGAGAGAGGCTCTCTCCTCTCTCTAGATTTTAGGGGAGTTTAGGTTTAATTTTCTTAAATCCAACTTTTAATTCTTGTTTTAATTTAGTTTCTCCTTTTAATTTCTTGTTTCTACTACTCTATTCTTCTTAGTTCTCTTGTCAATTTTACTTTTATGTCTCTTTTTATGTTCATGAGCCCTTTGTTGGATTTGGATCCTTTCTTTAATGAAATTTAATGTTTGATGTTCTTTTATTGATGATTTGAGTTGTTGATTTACTTTTCTTGCAATTGGTAGGTGGTAGATTTTATTATTCTTGCACATTTACCATGCTTTCCCTTTGTACCCACCAAGTGTTTGACAAAATGCTTGGTTGGGCTTTAGAGTAGATTTTGAGCATTCTTGGCTTGGAAAGAGTAATTGGACAATCTTGAGTCATGAAAACCCAACTTATGTTGGTGATCTAGAGTTGTTAGCTAATATTGTTTCCATTGACGCTAATCTTTTGCTAATTTAATTAGTAAGTTGATTAGAACTTTTGGATTGAGATTAGTTAGTCTTATTAGACTTTCTCTCATGGAAGATAATATGATACCTTCTTCCAATGTTGGAGATGACATAATAAGATAAATTCTTGTTATTATTGTGGTATGATTGATTAGTCTTGTTTGACTTTCTCCCTAATTGTTGGAGTTGACTAAATAAGATGAATTAATCATTGCATGACTAGGATAGAAAGCCTATGATCTCAACACTTGCCATGAATATCTCTCTTTATTACTTGTTTTCTTTAGTTACTTGTTTGATTTACTTTTCTTGTCATTTATTTTGTTGCCCCTCTTATCAACCAAAAACCCCTTGCATCTTCATAGCCAATAATCAAGCACTTCAGTACAATTTCTTGTGAGACGACCCGGAGTCTAAATATTTTGGTTAATTCTTATTTGGGGTTTGTTATTTGTGACAACTCAATTTTTGTATGTGAGGACTCTTTGTTGGTCTAGAACTATACTTGCAACGAGAATTTAATTGAGAAATTCTATATCAACAAAAGTTCACACATCAAAATGGCACCGTTGCCGGGGAGTTGCAATGGTGTTATGTTATTGGCTATTGTATATATGTTAATATGCTTCTTTGCTAGTTTTTGCTTGTTTAAGGAGTTAGTTTTTATTAGTTCTTACTAGTTTTGTTTTTATTTTCTCTTGCTATTATGAATTCTCACCACTTTGGCTATGAGTTTGGTTCAAATTATGTTGTTAGAAATGGGAGCTACAATGAGGATGTGCATCAAGGATGGAACAATCAAAGATGGGAGGAGCCTCAAGGGATTGATCAACCTTCTTGGCAACAACAACCTCCGGATTCTTATGGGTATAACTCTCATCCTAATGCATATCAATCTAATGGATGTGGTGACCCTTATTGTGATTGTCAACAACTACCACCATATGCCTATGAACCACCTCCTCAACATAATTTTGCACCACCTTACTCACAAGCCCCTTTTCACCAAACACCTCTATATGACCCCAACCCATATCCACCATACCGACCACCTTATGAACCATATGAACCATACATGGAACCACAACAATTCCAACACAACTACTATCAAGAACTACCTCAATACACACCATCTCCATACCCTTACCAAGATGAACCAACTTCCAATTATGAAACTCCCTTCCCAAATAATGAACCCTCTCTTCCACCACCGTCCTCCAACGAAGCCTCCTTGTTGGAATTGAGAGATATTGAATCTCATATCTTAAGGTGACAAGAGGAGGATGAAAAGAAGTTTAAAGAGCTAGGAGCCAATATGGTTATTCTAGTGGAAGCCATTAGCAATATGGCCTCCTCCCGACCAAGCCTAAGCAACCAAGGCACTCCCATTGACGAATGTGGAGAAGCAATTAAGGAGCCTAGTGAGGGAGTGAGTTTAGAGCTTCAAGGTGAAGAAGAGGAGTTGAAGCAAGGAGTGCAACAAGAGGAGGAAGTTAAGATAATTGATCCAGAAGAAGTAGTTGAAGCCTTCGATGAGGTTGACCAAGAGATGGATTCAATCATTGAAGAATTCTTATGTACAATTGAATCCTCTCCAATTGGGTTTGCCATGGAGATCAAAGAAGAAGATGCACAACCTCTCATGCCTTTGGTGAGCAAGGAAGAAGAAATTGAAGTGGAAGCAAGCCACCAAAAGGAAGAGGTTAAAGTTGAGGAAAGTTGTAAAGAGGTGGAGATAGTCAAGGAAGAGCACAAGGGAGTGGAGCTTGCAAGATCATTGGGACCACCCCTTCCTAAGTCACCATCTTACACAACATTCAAGTGGGTAAAATTTCTATCCCTAAGCTTCACTTTCTCACTTGAATATGGTTTGATTGAAAATGATGGTCAACTTAGAGCTCTTTGTGGAACTAAGAGTAGGAGAGAGTTGTGTAGTGGTTGGAAACATCACTCTAAGTTCATCATGGTTGCATGCTCAAAGTTTGATTACAATGGTTGGTGTAAACCCAAATTGCATGGGTCTAGGAGAATGTTTGGGTGCTCAATTGAGAATTCTAAGGTCATGCCACCAAATTGGAATCATGATGATCAATTTGAAGATGGGTGTCAAAACAAAGTGTGGAATCCCGGATTGCACAAGGAAAATCAACTTTGGGAGCTCATGGTTTGTGAAGAACTCCATCAAAGTTTGAAGATATTAACATTGAAGAATGGAGCTTATTGGAGACTCAAGCATTGGTGGATGTTCAAGGATAGCTTCAAGCACAAGCCACCTTGAGTGGAGCTCTCCATAAGTCCAACTTAAGGACAATAAACAAAAGTGCTAGGTGGGAGACACCCCACCATGGTAAATTCTTTTCATTTTTCTCTTTTGTAAATATTGGTAGAATAGGTTTGATTTCATGTTTTGTTTTATTTGTTGAGTTTATTTGGTAGTATAATATGTTAAATAAGGTTTTAAGGTGTTTGGGTAGTTGTTTGGAGGCTTGGGATGCTTGGTTTGGTGCAAGAACTTGGAAAAATTTTGAAAAATAGAGCACCAACCCGCGCGTGCGCGCATCTGGCGCATACGCGCGCCTCAAGCATTTTCGACCATCCACGCGGACGTGCCATGTATGCGGATGCATGGATGCAAAAATCTCACCCCTCCATACATTGACCCGAGAGTTGCGCCTACACTGCGCCAGCACCATGCCTGAGGCACAAAAACACCTGCGCGTGCGCGCACCTGGTGCGTACGCGCCGTTGAAGCTAATTGCGTAATGCAAGCGCACGCACGCTGTGCGCGTGCGCGCCGATAGCGTCACCTAGCCTCCTGGTACATGTCCCAGAGAGTTATGCCCAGTTTGTGCCTATCCTGTGCCTGCAACCCACGCATGCGCGCACCTGGCGCGTACGCGTCCTTTAGCCAAACTGTGCATCGGCGCAAAAGCGTGCATGACGCATCCGCGCCGGTAAAAAAAAATTTTTTTTTTCTTCCATTTTCTTTTATTACATTTGCTTATTTTCATTTATTGTATTTTAATTTTGTTTTTATAGCTTGTTCTTATCCTCTTTTCTAAGTTTCTTATTTTTAATAATGGTGTTGAATTCTCTTACTCAATTGTTGAGAATTTCTTGGTTAATCTTGGTGCTTCTAGACTTGTTTGATATTGATGGGTAATGAAATATTTAATTCAATGCTTAACCTTTGATGATCCTTATATTCTTTGTGCATTGATATGAGCTTACATGTCTTTCATGACCCACTCTTTCTAGTCGAACTTGATGCTTTTGAGTGCTCTTCATGCCTTGACTTTACTCTTGCATTAAGTATTAATTGATATACTCTTTGCCTATATTGCTTCCTCACTCACATGCGTAGCTAACATGTAGTGAAAACCCTATTCTTAATTGGCATTAGCCCCCGCCTATGTTCTATTGCTTTCATATCTTTGTTGTAGGCTTAATTTTCTTTCTTTTTCTCTCCTTTGAGGTTAGCCACCAAGAAGGAAAGAAAAGGAAAAGCTTCTAAATGGGGCAACAAACAAGTCCTTCCGCACAACCTTTTGGATGAACTCATCAATTGTAGCAACCCGTCCACCTTGCTCTTCTTTGCATGCACCGAGGACAGTGCAAATTTCTAAGTGTGGGGAGGTCGTCCGACCGACCTCCATGGGTAACAACTTCCTTTTTCAACACTAAATTCTTAATTTTTGTCCTTGTTAGTTAGTTGTTGCATTGCATGATAGGTTGCATGCTAGTTAGAAATTGTACATATTTTACGACTTCTTTTTATGTTAGGACTACTTGGTTAGGGTGATGATTTCTTTTCCAAGAAACTGTTTTTAGGGCACCCTACCGATTTGAAAAAAAAAATTTGTGTTGAACTTGCTTGAAGAATGTATTTTGGAACATGGTTTTTGAGCTAAGAACACAAGCATGTGAGTTTTGAGCCCAATTATGTGGGTACATCTTATAACCACTTATTTTCATTCTTGTGTGCATTGTTCTCTTTCTATGATTGTGATCTTTGATTTGTTTGATTCTATATGTCCATTATTCCATGTATACATGCATTTATATGATTGAGGCCATCATTTCATTTAGCTCACTTACTCAAATAGCCTACCTTTTATCAACCATTGTTAGCCAAATTTGAGCCTATTTAATCCCTTTTGTTCTTAATGTTAGCACATCATTACCCTTAAGAGAAAAATAAAAAATGTCCTTAATTTGGATCTTTGATTAGCTTAGGCTAGTGAGGGTGTGTATCATTTGGGTATGGGAACCTTGGGACATTGGTTGAACTAAAAGTGTATTTTTTTTTTATTTTTGTTGAAAATCATGGGATTGGGTACATGCTTATGCATTAAATATGTAAAACCATATGCATTGATACGTTTGTATATACTTTAAAAAAAATGTGTGTGAAAAAAAAATGTAAACAAAATATATATATATATATATATATATAAAAGAGAAAAAGAAATAAAAAGGGGACAAAAAGGCCCCAAAGTAAAGTTAAATAAAAATTAATGCATATGAAATGTGAATTAAAGAGAATGCATGAGTATGTGAAAAAGTGGGAATCATGGGTAGCTAGGTACTATATTAGAATTTTATAGGTTGTTGTATGTGTTTAGTGAGAGCTTAGGCTAATCAAAGATACAAATTTCAAGCTCACTTGACCATATGCATCCCACCTTGACCATAGCCCCATTACAACCTATGAATAAGTCCTCATGATGAATGCATGCATGCATTGAATAATTGTTGATTATTAGATGAAAAACAAATCATGGAAAGCATGATTAGAAGAGAATTGAGTGATCGACCTTATACACTAGAGCGACTAGAGCGGATACACTTCCGGTGAGGCTTCGATACTCAATTCCTTGTTCCCGGCTTTCATGAGTTTTTCTTCTTGCAAGTCTACTTGTACTTCATTTTAATATTTGAATTGGTAGGATTCATGAATCATCATATGATCTTAGCCCTACTTGTTCATACATGCTCTTGGAGATTGATTTTCTTTTGACCAAGTAGGTAGAATCATATTGCATTTAGTTGCATGCATGTAGATAGGTTTATATAGTTTCTTTGCATTGAATAAATGTTCATACCCCTTTTCTTGTCCTTCTTTATTCTTAGCATGAGGACATGCTTAGTTTAAGTGTGGGGAGATTTGATAAACCCCAATTTTGTGGTTTATCTTGTGCTTAATTTGGGTGGTTTTATCAACTTTTCTCACATTTATTCAATGAATTAGCATGATTTTGCAATTCTCCCTTGATTTGTGCTTAAATGTGAAAACATGCTTTTTAGACCCTAAAATTGGTGATTTTAATTCACTTTAATTCCATTCGATGCCTTGATGTGTTTGTTGAGTGATTTCAGGTTTATAAGGCAAGTATTGGATGGAAGGAATGAAGAAAAAGCATGCAAAGTGGGAGAACTCATGAAGAAATGAAGGAACCGTAAAGCTGTCAAGCCCGACCTTCTGACACTCAATCGATCATAACTTGAGCTACAGAGGTCCGAATGGGGCAGTTCTAATTGTGTTGGAAAGCTAATATCCGGGGCTTCGAAATGATATAAAATTTGCCATATGTTGCCTGACGCATAGGGGCGCGCATGGGCCATGTACGTGCACGCGCCGATAGAGCACGTGGGTCCACTTTAGTGAAATCGCCCCTAGCAATTTTTGAAGCATTTTGGGCCCAATTGGTGTGTAGAAATTGTGATTACACCTTGATTATGTAAAATTCATCGCTCTTTCTTTCCCTGGTAATGGCGCCAAATAAACATGATGTCAATACCATGGTTCACAACTTCGCACAACTAACCAGCAAGTGCACTGGGTCGTCCAAGTAATACCTTACATGAGTAAGGGTCGAATCCCATGGAGATTGTTGGTATGAAGCAAGCTATGGTCACCTTGTAAATCTCAGTCAGGCGGATATAAAATAGTAATGAGGTTTTCGAAAATAATTAATAAAATAGGGATAGAAATACTTATGTAAATCATTGGTGAGAATTTCAGATAAGTGAATAGAGATGCTTTCGTTCCTCTGAACCTCTGCTTTCCTGCTATCTTCATCCTATCAGTGTTACTCCTTTCCATGGCTGGCTTTATGTAATGCATCACCATTGTCAATGGCTACTTTCGGTCTTCTCTCGGGAAAATGATCCAAATGCCCTGTCACAGCACGGCTAATCGTCTGGAGGCATCACCCTTGTCAATAGTTACATCCTATCCTCTCAGTGAAAATGGTCAACGCACCCTATCACGGCACGGCTATTCATCTGTCGGTTCTCGATCATGCTGGAATAGGATTTACTATCCTTTTACGTCTGTCACTACGCCC
>NC_029791.2:52933121-52933832 GCF_000816755.2 Arachis ipaensis
ATATCTTAGAAGCGGAATAAGTTGAATTGAATGAAAAGACAGTAGTACTTTGCATTAATCTTTGAGAAACAGCAGAGCTCCACACCTTAATCGATGGAGTGCAGAAACTCTACCGTTGAAAATACATAAGTGAAAGGTCCAGGCATGGCCGAGATGGCCAACCCCCAAAATGTGATCTAAGATAGCATACAACTGATCAAAGATGTCTAATACAATAGTAAAAAGTCCTATTTATAATAAACTAGCTACTAGGGTTTACAGAAGTAAGTAATTGATGCATAAATCCACTTCCGGGGCCCACTTTGTGTGTGCTTGGGCTGAGCTTGAGTGTTACACGTGTAGAGGTCATTCCTGGAGTTGAACGCCAGTTTTGGTGCCAGTTTGGGCGTTGAACTCCACTTTGCAACTTGTTTCTGGCGCTGGACGCCAGAATTGGGTAGAGAACTGGCGTTGAACGCCAGTTTGCGTCATCTAAAATTGGGCAAAGTATGGACTATTATATATTGCTAGAAAGCCCTGGATGTCTACTTTCCAATGCAATTGGAAGCGCGCCATTTTAAGTTCTGTAGCTCCAGAAAATCCACTTTGAGTGCAGGGAGGTCAGAATCCAACAACATAAGCAGTCCTTCTTCAACCTCTGAATCTAATTTTTGCTCAAGTCCCTCAATTTCAGCCAGAAAATACCTGAAATCACAGAAAAACACACAAACT
>NC_029791.2:52934054-52942379 GCF_000816755.2 Arachis ipaensis
TTCTTGAGCTCTTCTATGTCTCTTCCTTGCCTTTGTGGCTTGATTCCTAGTGATTTTTGGTATTTCTATCCTCAGTTGCTTCCAATAACTATGTGGAGGGAAGTGCATCCCCTGAGGTATCTCAGGGATCTCTTGATTTGCAGCCACATGTTCTACCACTGAGCTATAGATCCTTTACATAATTGTTTTACCACACCAAACTTAGAATGTTGCTCGCCCTCGAGCAAAAGAAGAAGGAATAGATGAAGAAGAAGATGTGGAAAAAAACTAGGATTATGAGGAAGGAAGGTGGGGATCCTGTGGGGTCCACAGATCCTGAGATGATCCTGTGAGGTCCACAGATCTTGAGGTGTCAAGGCATTTACATCCCTGCACCAATTTAGGCATGCAAAATGCCCTTGCACATAACTCTGGGCATTCAGCGCCAGGTTGGTGCCCATTTTGGGCGTTCAACGCCCATTGTTGCCCATTTCTGGCGTTGAACGCCAGAACCATGCTTGTTCTGGGCGTTCAGCGCCAGCTCTTCTCCAGGGTGCAATTCTGGCGTTCAGCGCCCAGATGCTGCCCATTTTGGGCGTTCAGCGCCCAGATACTGCCCATTTTGGGCGTTCAGCGCCAGAACCATGCTCTGTTCTGGCGTTGGACGCCAGACAGGTGCTTCCTCCAGGGTGTGATTTTTCTTCCACTGTTTTTGATTCCATTTTCAATTTTTATATTTATTTTGTGACTCCACATGATCATGAACCTAAGAAAACATGAAAAACAAAAATAAAATTAGATAAATAAACATTGGGTTGCCTCCCAACAAGCGCTTCTTTAATGTCAACAGCTTGACAGTGGGCTCTCATGGAGCCTCACGGATGTGCAGAGCTTTGTTGAGACCTCCCAACACCAAACTTAGAGTTTGGATATGGGGGTTTGACACCAAACTTAGAGTTTAGTTGTGGCCTCCCAACACCAAACTTAGAGTTTGACTGTGGGGGCTTTGGTTGACTCTGCTTTGAGAGAAGCTTTTTCTGCTTCCTCTCCATGGATACAGAGAGAGATCCTTGAGTTGTAAACACAAGGTTGTCCTTATTTAATTGAAGGATCAATTCTCCTCTGTCCACATCAATCACAGCTCTTGCTGTGGCTAGGAAAGGTCTTCCTAGGATGATGGATTCATCCTCTTCCTTTCCAGTATCCAGGACTATGAAATCAGCAGAGATGTAAAGGCCTTCAACCTTTACTAACACGTCCTCTACTTGTCGATAAGCCTGTTTTCTCGAATTGTCTGCCATCTCTAATGAGATTTTAGCAGCTTGCACCCCATAGATTCCCAGTTTCTCTATTACAGAGAGGGGCATGAGGTTTATCCCTGAAATAAGGTCACACAGAGCCTTAAAGATCATGGTGCCTATGGTACAAGGTATTATGAACTTTCCAGGATCCTATTTCTTCTGAAGCAATGTCAGTTGATCCAGATCACTTAGTTCATTGGTGAACAAGGGAGGTTCATCTTCCCAAGTATCAATGCCAAATAATTTGGCATTCAGCTTCATGATTGCACCAAGGAACTTGGCAGCTTGCTCTTCAGTAACATCCTCATTCTCTTCAGAAGAGGAGTACTCATCAGAGCTCATGAATGGCATAAGGAGGTTCAATGGAATCTCTATGGTCTCTAATTGAGCCTCAGAGTCCTTTGGTTCCTCAGAAGGAAGCTCCTTTTCGAAAATAATTAATAAAATAGGGATAGAAATACTTATGTAAATCATTGGTGAGAATTTCAGATAAGCGAATAGAGATTCTTTCGTTCCTCTGAACCTCTGCTTTCCTGCTATCTTCATCCTATCAGTCTTACTCCTTTCCATGGCTGGCTTTATGTAATGCATCACCATTGTCAATGGCTACTTTCGGTCTTCTCTTAGGAAAATGATCCAAATGCCCTGTCACAGCACGGCTAATCGTCTGGAGGCATCACCCTTGTCAACTTGGAAGCGAAATAAGATGAATTGAATAGAAAACAGTAGTACTTTGCATTAATCTTTGAGGAACAGCAGAGCTCCACACCTTAATCGATGGAGTGCAGAAACTCTACCGTTGAAAATACATAAGTGAAAGGTCCAGGCATGGCCGAGATGGCCAGCCCCCAAAATGTTATCTAAGATAGCATACAACTGATCAAAAATGTCTAATACAATAGTAAAAAGTCCTATTTATAATAAACTAGCTACTAGGGTTTACAGAAGTAAGTAATTGATGCATAAATCCACTTCTGGGGCCCACTTGGTGTGTGCTTGGGCTGAGCTTGAGTGTTACACGTGTAGAGGTCATTCCTGGAGTTAAACGCCAGTTTTGGTGCCAGTTTGGGCGTTGAACTCCACTTTGCAACTTGTTTCTGGCGTTGGACGCCAGAATTGGGTCGAGAACTGGCGTTGAACGCCAGTTTGCGTCATCTAAAATTAGGCAAAGTATGGACTATTATATATTGCTGGAAATCCCTGGATGTCTACTTTCCAATGCAATTGGAAGCGCCCCATTTTGAGTTCTGTAGCTCCAGAAAATCCACTTTGAGTGCAGAGAGGTCAGAATCCAACAGCATCAGCAGTCCTTTTTCAACCTCTGAATCTGATTTTTGCTCAAGTCCCTCAATTTCAGCCAAAAAATACCTGAAATCATAGAAAAACACACAAACTCATAGTAAAGTCCAGAAATGTGAATTTAATATAAAAACTAATGAAAACATCCCTAAAAGTAACTAGATCCTACTAAAAACATACTAAAAACAATGGCAAAAAGCGTATAAATTATCCGCTCATCACCAATCCAACTCATTTCTGATGCTATTGAACCCAAGGATTGAGGGGGGAATGAAAAAGTAGTCATATTTTAGTTTTCATCATGTTTTAGGGTAGAATTCTAGAGAGAGAGGCTCTCTCCTCTCTCTAGATTTTAGGATAGTTTAGGTTTAATTTTCTTAAATCCAAATTTTAATTCTTGTCTTAATTTAGTTTCTCCTTTTAATTTCTTGTTGCTACTACATTTAGTTTCTCCTTTTAATTTCTTGTTGCTACTACTCTATTCTCTTTAGTTCTCTTGTCAATTTTACTTTTATGTCTCTTTTTATGTTCATGAGCCCTTTGTTGGATTTGGATCTTTTCTTTAATGAAATTTAATGTTTGATGTTCTTTTATTGATGATTTGAGTTGTTGATTTACTTTTCCTGCAATTGGTAGTTGGTAGATTTTATTATTCTTGCACATTTACCATACTTTCCCTTTGTACCCACCAAGTGTTTGACAAAATGCTTGGTTGGGCTTTAGAGTAGATTTTGAGCATTCATGGCTTGGAAAGAGTAATTGGGCAATCTTGAGTCATGAAAACCCATCTTATGTTGGTGATCTAGAGTTGTTAGCTAATATTGTTTCCATTGACGCTAATCTTTTGCTAATTTAATTAGTAAGTTGATTAGGACTTTTGGATTGAGATTAGCTAGTCTTATTAGACTTTCTCTCATGGAAGATAATATGATACATTCTTCCAATGTTGGAGATGACGTAATAAGATAAATTCTTGTTATTATTGTGGTATGATTGATTAGTCTTGTTTGACTTTCTCCCTATTTGTTGGAGTTGACTAAATAAGATGAATTAATCATTGCATGACTAGGATAGAAAGCCTATGATCTCAACACTTGCCATGAATGTCTCTCTTTATTACTTGCTTTCTTTAGTTACTTATTTGATTTACTTTTCTTGTCATTTATTTTGTTCCCCCTCTTATCAACCAAAAACCCCTTGCATCTTCATAGCCAATAATCAAGCACTTCATTGCAATTTCTTGTGAGACGACCCGGAGTCTAAATACTTCGGTTAATTCTTATTTGGGGTTTGTTATTTGTGACAACTCAATTTTTGTATGTGAGGACTCTTTGTTGGTCTAGAACTATACTTACAACGAGAATTCAATTGAGAAATTCTATATCAACAAAAGTTCACACATCAAAATGCAGGTTTCTTGGTCATGCAGGTTTCTACCGGAGATTTATCAAGGACTTCAGTAAGGTAGCACTGCCTTTATCCCGATTGCTATAGAAGGATGTCGAGTTCGAGCTGAGTGAGGATTGTATGAAAGCGTTTGATAAGCTGAAGATTGCCTTAACTCAAGCTCCGATTGTGAGAGGACCCGACTGGAGCCAGCCATTTGAGATTATGTGTGACGCCTCCAACTATGCAGTAGGAGCGGCGCTGGCTCAAAGCGAAGGTAAGGACCCTTTTATAATTGCTTATGCTTCTAAGACCTTAGACGCTGCTCAGTCTAATTATACTACCACTGGAAAAGAGCTTCTGGCTATTGTTTTTGCTCTGGATAAATTCCAAGCCTACTTACTTGGTACTAAGGTGGTAGTATACTCAGACCATGCAGCTCTAAAATATTTGTTAGCTAAAAAAGAGTCCAAACCAAGGTTAATATGTTGGATAATGTTGCTGTAAGAATTTGATTTAGAAATTAAAGATAGGAGTAGTTCCCAGAATTTAGTGGCGGACCACTTGAGTCTCCTAGAGCACATTAAGAATGACTCCACTCCTATCAATGATGCTTTTCCATTTGATAGCTTGCACGCAATATCTGAGGTAGTTCCTTGGTATGCACCTATAGCTAATTATCTGGTTAGTCATACCTTCCCTCCTAATTTTACTAAGCATCAAAAGGACAAGCTTAAAAGCGAGTCCAAATATTATATACGGGATGACCCATATTAATGGAGGTGTGGTGCTGACCAAATAATTAGAAGGTGCGTGACACAATTAGAATTCCAGTCCATTTTAGAGGCCTGCCACTCTTCTGAGAGTGGTGGACATTTTGGTCCTCAAAGAACAGCTAGAAAAATTTTAGACTGTGGATTCTGGTGGCCCACTCTTTTTAAGGATACTACTACCTTCTATAAATCTTACTCCTGATGTCAAAGGTTTGGAAATATATCCAAAAGGGATGACATGCCCTAATAGCTTATGTTATTCTGTGAAATTTTTCATGTTTGGGGTATTAACTTCATGGGTCCATTTCCAAACTCTAGTGGTTTCTTATACATATTGTTAGCTGTTGATTATGTTTCTAAATGGGTGGAAGCAATTCCTACCCGTACTGATGATGCTAACATTATTGTCTCCTTTGTTCGAAATAATATTATCTGTCGCTTTGGATCACCACGAGCAATCGTGAGTGATCAAGGCACTCATTTTTGTAACAGGAGATTGACAGGTCTACTAAAGAAACATGGCATTGTTCACAAGATATCTTTAGTAAGGTAGAGAGATAAAGCACATATTGGAGAAGATTGTCAAGCCTCAAAGAAAAAACTGGAGTACCAGGCTTGTAGATGCGCTTTGGGCTTATCGGACAGCATACAAGACACCCATCAGAATGAGTCCATTCCGCCTAGTCTACGGAAAGGCTTGTCACCTCCCAGTGGAGGTGGAACACAAGGCTTTCTGGGCTGTAAGGGAATGCAACATGGGATTTGAGAAACCCGGTGCTGAAAGGAAGCTGCAACTAGCAGAACTGGAGATCCTTCGACTCGAAGCATATGACAACTCCAGGCTATACAAAGAGAGGGTAAAGGTTGTGCATGACAAGCATATCAAGAGAAGAGAGTTCAGACCTGGAGGCTGGTCCTCCTTTACAACTCCAGGTTGAGGCTCATGCCAGATAAGTTGAGATCAAGATGGAAAGGTCCCTATAGAGTAGAGAAGGCAGAGCCATACGGAGTGTTCCACCTGAGTCATCCTTCAAGCTCCAAATTCATCAAAGTCAATGGCCACTGCTTGAAGCTGTATCATGGTGAGAAAATGAAGAACAATAAGGAGCTGGAGGTCTACCTATTGGAGGATCCACCAACAGAAGAAGACTGAGCTTGTGGACCATCCAACTTAAGGACGTAAAAAAAAAGTGCTAGGTGGGAGACAACCCACCATGGTACGATCTTTCATTTTTATTCTTAGTTTTATCTTATTTTTATCAAGTGTTACTTTATAAATTCTGCATAAATCATCTGCATTCTGCATAATAAAAAAAAAGGGCATTCGAAGCTCAAGCATCTAGGACGCGCACGCGTCACCTGTGAATGCGAAAAGAATAGGAATTGAACAAAGAGTTATGTGGGAGTAGCGCTGAAACCATGCTTTGCACGCAAACAAGCCGACGCGTACGCGTACCTTGTCACCTACAGTTTTGGCAACCCACGCGTACGCGACTATACGCGCGCGTGGATAGGGAAATCGGCGTAAATAGCATGCTGAACAGAGAGTTGTGATCGTTTGGGGCTGTACTGTGCTAGAGGCACAAACTCACTCATGCATACGCGTCCATGACGCATGCGCATGCTTGACGCGCACGCGTCGTATAAAATTTGTCCCCCAACCCAGAATGAACAGAGATTTGTGCGTGGGCAGGGCTGGTCTCACACGATTAGTGATAAACCACTATTTTATGGTTTATATTGTGTTTAATTATGTGGTTTTATCATGATCTTTATCCATTTATTCATTAAATAAGCATGCATTTATAATTCCTTCCTAAAGTTATTGTATGATTGAAAACTTACTTCCTAGGGACTTTAATTATGTATTTTATTTCTCCTTTATTCCATTTGATGCCGTGATCTGTGTGTTAAGTGTTTCAGGCTTTACAGGGCATGAATGAGTTGGAGATTTGAAAGGAAGCTTGCAAAAATGGAAGGAACACGAGAAATTGAGGAGATGACCAGCGAGAAGTGATGCGGTCGCATGGATGACGCGACCGCGCGAAGAAGAGGAAATCGCAGTGACGCGGCCGCATGGATGACGCGACCGCATGACATGCGCGATCTGTATAATCTGCAGAATCGCTGGGGGTGATTTCGGGCCCTATTTTGACCCGGTTTTCGGCCCAAAAAAGCATACTAGAGCCAGAGAACATGCAGAAACCAACAATAACATTCATTCCGCATAGTTTTAGTTTTTAGATCTAGTTTTCCTCTCCTCTAGGTTTTCTCTCTACACATTCATAGTTTTTAGGATTTGTTATGTTCATTGTTTTTGCATTGGGATATTGAGAAGAGTTATTGCCTCATCAAGACTTCGACACTCTAGTTCATTTTCTTTACTTGTCTCTTACTCTTCCATGTTCCTTAATTTACTTAATTTTACTGTTGGATTATTTTAGCATTTATTAATACAAGAATCACTTTTATTTTTGATTGATCTTTTGATCATTATTTATGATGTCTTTCTTTAATTCCTTTTCTTATGTTATGAATTTTACATTTACAATGAGCGAGTAGTCCCCTAACTTGATGGGGAGTTGATTGAAAGAAACCCTTGAAGTTGGGATGCTCAAGAGAGAGATTGTAGTTGGGTTTATTGTTGGATTGCTCTCTAGTCACTAACACCAATCCTCCCCAGAGCGGATTGGAACTTGTGGATTGAAATAGCATTCCAACTTGTTTAACTTTCCCTTACTTAGTGAGGGACAACTAAACAGAATAATCCCCAATTATCAATTAATCTTGAGAGTACTGCAACAAGAATAGGGCTTCCAACTAATCAACTCCCAATTAAGGCTTTTATTTAAATTTATATAAATTCTCTAATTTAATTTTCTGCCATTCAACTCAAACCTTTTTGAAAACATCTGATTAATAAAATAGCACACTTTTCTGCAACTCGTTGGGAGACCACCTGGGACTCATACTCCCAGTATTTTGATTTTAATTTCTGTGACACCCTTTTTAAATTAATAAAGCGGATTTCTGGTTGGTTGAGAACTATACTTGCAACGCATATTTTATAATCATTCTTAACTCGCCAATTTCTGCCCGCATTAATTTTTGGCGCCGTTGCCGGGGAGTTGAAATAGAGTGCTAAAGTTATTCTGAATCAGAATCAGAATCAGCCTTACAGAGCACCTCACCTAAGGCAATCCCAAGGACCACAGAATACCCTACAGCAGACCTCTCAACTTACCTATCTTTCTTCATCTGCTAATGATGACTTACTACAATCTATGGATCAGAGACAGCAGACCATGAAAAATAATATTAATGCCACTCTAAATGGTCTGAACGCTACTTTACAAGCTCTTGTCTCCCAGATTGGATCAATGACCAACTCCAATAACCAACCTTCGAGCTCCAGTGGAATTCCCTCTCAACCATTACCCAATCCCAAGGGTGGTATTAATTCCATCACCCTAAGGTCCGAAACCACACTGTAGGAGAGGAACCAGGAGGAGCCAAGTCCACCAGAACACGCCTCAGCTGAAGAGGTAGTAGAAATAGAAGATGTTGAAGAGGAAGAGGACATACAG
>NC_029791.2:52942395-52949322 GCF_000816755.2 Arachis ipaensis
ATGGCAGAGTAGTAATCTTCAATCTGAATGGAGTTATGAAGCATCCTCCAGAGGATCATTCTATCCTCAAGTGTGACATCAAAGATGAAACCGTGGCTGAAGTCCATCAGGAGGAATTTGAAGAGAAGCACACAGGACAAGGTCCAAGTGTGGAGACACTCTCAGAGGACAATGACAGTGCCTTACCACTGTTACCAGCTCCAGACAACTCAGAGCCTGAACATGATCAGAAGTTAAAATTAAAACCCCTTCCCCCGCACCTCAAATATGCTTACCTTGAAGACGGGCAGAAGTTTCCGGTTATCATTGCAAGGGAACTCACTTCTCAATAGGAAGAGCAGCTACTTGGTTTGCTGAGGAGGCACAAGAAGGCAATTGGTTAGAGTTTCACAGACATAGTAGGCATAAACCCTCAAGTCTGTGAGCATAGAATAATTTTAGAAGAGAGAGCAAGACCTGTCTATCAACCCCAGAGAAGACTGAACCCCACTATCCTAGAGGTTGTCAAAAAGGAAGTGACCAGACTACTAGAGGCAGATATCATCTATCCCATCTCAGACAGTGAATGGGTAAGCCCGGTACAAGTGGTACCAAAGAAGTCTGGAGTCACTGTAGTGAAGAATGAGCATGGAGAGCTCCTGACAACCAGAGTTCAGAACGCCTGGAGGGTTTGCATTGATCAAATGCTGGATCGCCTGTCAGGTAAATCGCATTATTATTTTCTAGATGGTTACACAGGTTATTTCCAGATTCATATAGCTCCTGAGGATCAGGAAAAGACCACTTTTACATGTCCTTTTGGGACTTATGCTTACAAGAGAATGCCCTTTGGCTTGTGCAATGCACCCGCTACTTTCCAAAGGTGCATGATGAGTCTTTTCTCTGATCTTATTGAGGACTGTATGGATGTTTTTATGGATGATTTTAGTGTTTATGGCGACTCCTTTAGCCTTTTCTTAGATGGATTATCTAGAGTATTAGATAGATGTGTCAGTACAAACTTGGTATTAAATTTTGAAAAATGCCACTTTATGGTTAAACAAGGGATTGTACTAGGACATGTTGTGTCTAATACTGGCATTTCTGTAGATCCAGCAAAGGTGGATGTTATTTCTAGTTTACCTTACCCCTCTTCTGTGAGGGAGGTCCGTTCTTTCCTTGGCCATGCAGGTTTTTACAGGAGGTTCATTAAGGACTTCAGTAAGGTAGCACTTTCCTTATCCAGGCTACTGTAGAAATATGTTGAGTTCGAGTTCAGTGAAAATTGCAAACAGGTGTTTGATAAGCTGAAGGCTGCACTGACTCAAGTTCCAATTGTGAGAGGACCAGACTGGAGCCAACCATTTGAAATAATGTGTGATGCTTCCAACCATGCAGTAGGAGCAGCACTGGCTCAACGTGAAGGTAAGGATCCGTTTGTTATTGCTTACGCATCTAAAACTTTGGATGCCGCTCAGTCGAATTACACTACTACTGAGAAAGAGCTTCTTGCTATTGTTTTTGCTCTGGATAAATTCCGAGCCTATTTACTTGGTACTAAAGTAGTAGTGTATTCAGACCACGCAGCTCTAAAGTATTTAGTATCTAAAAAGGAGTCCAAACCAAGGCTTATACGTTGGATACTGTTATTACAAGAATTTGATTTAGAAATTAAGGATAGGAGTGGTAACCAAAATCTAGTGGCAGACCACTTGAGTCGCCTTGAGCACATTACAGATGACTCCACTCCTATAGCTGGTAATTTTCCATTTGATAACCTACAAGCAGTATCTGAGATAGTCCCTTGGTATGCACCTGTAGCTAATTATCTAGTTAGCCGCACATTTCCTCCAAATTTTTTTAAGCATCAAAGGGACAAGCTGAAAAGCAAGTCTAAATATTATACATGGGATGACCCATATTTATGGAGATGTGGAGCTGACCAGGTAATTAGATGGTGTGTGCCTCAATCAGAATTCCAGTCCATCTTAGAGGCCTGCCACTCATCTGAGAATGGAGGACATTTTGGCCCTCAAAGAACTGCTAGAAAAATGTTAGACTGTGGATTCTGGTGGCCTACTATTTTTAAGGACGCTGCTGAATTTTGTAGATCTTGTTTTCCATGCCAGAAATTTGGTAATATATCCAGGAGGGATGAGATGCCTCAACAGATTATGCTTTTCTGTGAAATTTTTGATGTTTGGGGCATTGACTTCATGGGTCCATTTCCAAATTCTAATGGTTATTTCTATATATTGTTAGCTGTGGATTACGTTTCCAAATGGGTGGAAGCAATTCCTACCCGCACTGATGATGCTAACACTGTTGTTTCCTTTGTGAGAAACTATATTATTTGTCGCTTTGGATCACCACGAGCAATCGTGAGCGATCAAGGCACCCATTTTGTAACAGGAGACTAACAGGACTAATGAAGAAGCATGGGATAATTCATAAAGTTGCAACAACCTACCATCCTCAGACTAATGGGCAAGTCGAGGTGTCAAATAGAGAGATAAAGCGTATCTTGCAGAAGATAGTCAAACCTTATAGAAGAGACTGGAGTACCAGGCTACAAGATGCACTCTGGGTATACAGAACAGCATACAAAACACCCATTGGGATGAGTATTTTCCGCTTAGTTTATGGAAAAGCTTGTCATCTTCTTGTTGAAATAGAGCATAAAGCCTTTTGGGCAGTAAAAGAATGCAACATGAGAATTGAGAGAGCCGGAGCTGAAAGGAAGTTGTAACTACAGGAACTGGAAAGCCTTCACCTAGAAGCTTATGAGAACTCAAGACTATACAAGGAGAAGATGAAGGCTGTACATGATCAGCACATCAAGAGGAAAGAGTTCCAACCTGGGGACTTAGTCCTCCTTTACAAGTCTCGACTGAGGCTCATGCCAGGCAAGTTGAGATCGAGATGGGAAGGTCCATACAGAGTAGAGAAGGCCGAACCGTACGGAGTTTATCACCTAAGCCATCCTTCAAGCTCTGAACTTATCAAAGTTAATGGACATCGTCTAAAGCTGTACCATGGCGAGAAGCTGAAGAAG
The DNA here is from genome assembly GCF_000816755.2 of Arachis ipaensis. Classification (NCBI taxonomy): domain Eukaryota; kingdom Viridiplantae; phylum Streptophyta; class Magnoliopsida; order Fabales; family Fabaceae; genus Arachis; species Arachis ipaensis. The sequence goes on from NC_029791.2 coordinate 52,945,430, forward strand.
AACAAGGAGCTCGAGATCTTCCTCTTGAAAGATCCCCACATAGCCGAAGACTGAGCTAGTGGAGCGTCCAACTTACGGACGTTAAAGCAAAGTGCTAGGTGGGAGACAACCCGCCATGGTATGATCGTTCTTTTCCTTATTTTTATTTTTCTTATTCAATAACTCTTCTCTTCATTAGTACACTTCGTGCATCTGCATTCACATATTTTTAATTAAAAAAAAAAAATCACCATGCGACGCGACCGCCTCGTTGACGCGTCCACGTCGCAGCGAGCTCGGAGACAATAATAATATGAACAGAGAGTTATGCAGGAGCAGGGCTGGAGGTGTGCCAATGGCACAAACCGTCCCACGCGACCACATCGCTGACGTGACCGCGTCATATGGGAATAATGGCCTCCCACGCGACCGCGTGCCCCACGCGGCCGCGTGACCTGAATTTCGACGTAACAAGGCTGCACAACCAAAAGTTGTGCTAGAGTGGTGCTGGACTGGCGCTGGACACGCAGTCCCTCTCACGCGATCGCGTGCCCCACGCGACCGCATCGTATCCCACTAATTGACCACTCACGCGATCGCATGCCCCATGCGATCGCGTCACCCAAAATTTGGCACTAATATAATTTTGAACAGAGAGTTGTGCGAGTGTGAGGCTACCCTCGCACCATTAGCCTAAAACGGGTCACGCGACCGCGTGACCGACGCGATCGCGTCATTGAGTTTAAGTGCAAGTCGCGTGACCACGTGCCCCACGCGACCGCGTCGATTGCGCCGCACAGTTTTCCTAATTTGTCAATTATCATATCTTTTTCTCCCCAAATCCTATTTTCTCTTTTCCCTCCTTATTTCTTCTCCCTCCCTTCCTCCCTTCTTCCTTCTTTTTCAATTTTTACACTTTCTCTCTCTCTCACCTCCATTAACAAAGTTTTTCTTTTTCTTCTCTCCTTACTTTTCTATTTTTCTTCTTATTTTTATATGTTACCTTCTTTTCTTTTCTTTTTACCTTCATTATTCCTATTCTCTTTTTCTTTCTTTTTCCTTTTTACTTGGTGTTCTCAATTTATGTGAGTCATTATTTATTATTATATGCTTGTGGATTGTTGTAAATTTATTTGACAATTATACATTGCTTTTTAAGGGATTACTTGCATGTTCCAATTCTTATTTTCAATAGCCTCTTCTACATGCATGCTATGTGTTTGTGAAAAAGCCCATATGGCATTAACTCTAATATTCAATGCTTGCTTTTCATAATTTCCCTTTACTATTTTATTAATTAAAATTAATTGTCAATACAAACGTGATGGTTTGTTACGAGTGATGGTTGATCTATGCTACTCATGCCCTTTGCCGGCATGCCAATAAACACCTTGCATTCACTTGTCATCATATGCACTAGCTATTTTCCATTAATGAGTTTTCACATGTACTCATGAGCGTGTGTTAACTTCATTTATCTTTTAATGTGCATTTATAACCATCCTTTTTTGTTCTCTTCCTTGCTCTATCTCTGTAAACTTAATTTACTTTCTCTTCCCTTTTTCAGGATGGCCACCAAGAAAGGAAAAGAGAAAGCCATTCCCAAATCAATAGCAAGGAGAGGAACGAAGAGAGCATTAGTGGCAGAGCCTTCTTCCACCGCCGTCAAGCCCTCAACAAAGAAAATTAAGAGGATTATAAAGGTTGATGATAAAGAAAGAGCCTTCCCAGCAAAGGACACTGCGCGGTTTCCCAATCGCTACTGTGAGCAAATGTTCCCCATCCTGGCTGAAAGGAGTTACAACAATGAATACCTTCTTCTCCTCCCAAACTATATTTCTACATTTGGTGAGCCGCAGATTGCCCGAATACAATAGGGTTTCCTACAAAGACAGCCAAGGCAGGTCAATCTTTCTTGGGTAGTCGAGTTCTACTCCAACTACCACTTACCAACCCTGCAATCTGTCTACGTCCGTCAGCAGCAAGTCCCCATTACAGAAGAGGCCATTCAAAAAGTTCTAAGTCTTCCCCCTGTTCCAGAAGGACTGGATGCCTTTCAAGAAGCTGCACTCAAGCGCCAGATATACCAATTTGACTAGGACACTGTTCTCAAAGTTATCGCACTACCTGGCAGCCGTTGGATCTACGGATACCATCGTACCCGCCCTAAGGGAATTTCAGCTTCAGCACTTACCTTGGAGGCTCGCGTATGGGCACAGATCATGTCCCATTACGTCTTCCCGAGCACTCACAAATCCTCCTTCACTGCGGACATGGCCGTTCTACTATGGTGCATCCTTACAGACCAGCCTCTGAACCTACCAAGACACATCCGGAATGCCATGGGACACGTCCAAATTGTGGGCAACTTACCTTTCCCCACCTTGGTCTCAGATCTTGTCTCAGCCACTGAAGTCTCCTACAGAGCTAGGGACACCGAAGCCATGCTTCCCCGGGATGATTAGTATGTCCCTAACGGGAAGTACCTTAGACTTCCAGCAGCCACTACCAGCCAGCCTACTGAACCAGTTGAAGATATTCCTTCTTCAACACCACAAGCACCCACTACTAATCAGCTGCTCCAGCAGATACTTGGAAAGTTGGATCGGCAAGAACACAAAGCTAAGATGAGAGAGCGCCGTAACAAGCGCCGATTCACATACCTCAAGGAGCTGATCATGGGAAAATTCAAGGACTCAGACACCCCGGACTCCACTTCCTTTACCAGCACAGGGAGCCATGATGGTCCCAACTGTGGAGATACTACTACCAGCCCACCTTTGTTCTTGACAGATGGCACCGAGAACGGTGCAAAGCCTTAAGTGTGGGGAGGTCAGTCAGTACCTGACTTCCGGAGGTAATTTCTCTTCCCTAACACCAATAAATTAGGATATTTAGTTAGATTTTTTCTTTTATAGAATAGGATAAATTGCATAGTAATAGATTAGTTGCATGTATGTTCTGCTTGATTGAAAAGACAATGAGTTTCTTCTAAGACTCTATCTTTGGAACAAAATTTCACTAATTTTAATTAATTATTTTATGTTAAATTTGCTTGAAGTTGTATTTGGAACATGATTTTTGAGCTAAAAAACACACAACCTGTGAGATTTGAGCCTTTATGAATGGTTACATTATTTAACCATAATTATTTTATTCTTGTGTGTGTACTTCTCTATGATTGTAATCTACATTTTGTTTCATCCTATATGTCTAATGTATATTATATCTATATGTTTGCACATGATTGAGGCCATTATTTGTTTAATTTGGATACCTACTCATGTGAAACTATAAGAATTAAAAAAATCTATGTGCATTGATAAGCTATGTTTGTGTTTATGTTGAAAAAAAAATAAAATAAAAAAAATAAAAAATAAATAAAATAAAATAAAATAAATAAGGGGACAAAATTACCCCAATGTTGAATTAAGAATTCAAGGATCAATGCATGTATGATAAACTCAAAACAAAAGGTTGATACATGAGTATGGATGTGAAAGGAAAATTCTGGGTAGCTAGCTATGAATTCTAAAGTTATATAGAATATATATAGGTTATGTTAAAGCTTGGATTAATTAAAGATTCAATTTATAAGCTTACTTAGCCATATGTATATCCTTACCCTTACCTTGGCCCCATTACAACCTTAAAAAAGACCTCATGATGTTTGCATTGGTATATTAAATGTTGTTGATTGGTTAGGAGAAGAACAAAAAAAATTAGAGAGCATGATTAGAGAAGGATAGAGTGATGACCCTATACACTAGAGAGACTAGAGTGTACATACACCATCAGTGAGGGTTCCATGCTTGAATTTCTATGTTCCTTGCTTTCATGAGCTATCTTCTTGCAATTTTATCTGTTCTTACTGTATAAGAATTGAGTTAGTGTAATTTGATTTGTAATTGTGT
>NC_029791.2:52949416-52961475 GCF_000816755.2 Arachis ipaensis
GATCAAGTGGACAAGAATGCATTCATAGCATTCATATATATAGGTTGCATTGCATTTCATAGGTTTTACATGTTCTTACTCATTCATTTTATCTCCTTCAACTAAGCATGAGAACATGCTAATGTTTAAGTATGGGGAGGTTGATAAACCACTATTTTATCGTTTATATTGTGTTTAATTGTGTGGTTTTATCATGATCTTTAACCACTTATTCATTAAATAAGCATGCATTTATAATTCCTTCCTAAAGTTATTGTATGATTGAAAACTTGCTTCCTAGGGACTTTAATTATGTATTTTATTTCTCCTTTATTCCATTCGATGCCGTGATCTGTGTGTTAAGTGTTTCAGGCTTTACAGGGCATGAATGAGTTGGAGATTGGAAAGGAAGCTTGCAAAAATGGAAGGAACACAAGAAATTGAGGAGATGACCAACGAGAAGTGACGCGGTCGCATGGATGACGCGACCGCGCGAAGAAGAGGAAATCGCAGTGACGTGACCGCATGGATGACGCGACCGCGCGGCATGGAATAGCACGAGTGACGCGGCCGCATGGATGACGCGACCGCGTGGCAAAGCAAAAAGCCAAATGACGCGGCCGCATGTATGACGCGACCGCGTGACATGCGCGATCTGCATAATCTGCAGAATCGCTGGGGGCGATTTTGGGCCCTATTTTGACCCAGTTTTCGCCCCAGAAAAGCAGACTAGAGCCAGAGAACATGCAGAAACCAACAACAATATTCATTCCGCATAGTTTTAGTTTTTAGATCTAGTTTTCCTCTCCTCTAGGTTTTCTCTCTACACATTCATAGTTTTTAGGATTTGTTATGTTCATTGTTTTTGCATTGGGATATTGAGAAGAGTTATTGCCTCATCAAGACTTCGACACTCTAGTTCGTTTTCTTTACTTGTCTCTTACTCTTCCATGTTCCTTGATTTGCTTAATTTTACTGTTGGATTATTTTAGCATTTATTAATACAAGAATCACTTTTATTTTTGATTGATCTTTTGATCATTATTTATGATGTCTTTCTTTAATTCCTTTTCTTATGTTATGAATTTTACATTTACAATGAGCGAGTAGTCCCCAAACTTGATGGGGAGTTAATTGAAAGAAACCCTTGAAGTTGGGATGCTCAAGAGAGAGATTGTAGTTGGGTTTATTGTTGGATTGCTCTCTAGTCACTAACACCAATCCTCCCCAGAGCGGATTGGAACTTGTGGATAGAAATAGCATTCCAACTTGTTTAACTTTCCCTTACTTAGTGAGGGACAACTAAACAGAATAATCCCCAATTATCAATTAATCTTGAGAGTACTGCAACAAGAATAGGGCTTCCAACTAATCAACTCCCAATCAAGGCTTTTATTTACATTTATATAAATTCTCTAATTTAATTTTTTGCCATTCAACTCAAACCCTTTTGAAAACATCTGATTAATAAAATAGCACACTTTTCTGCAACTCGTTGGGAGACGACCTGGGACTCATACTCCCAGTATTTTTATTTTAATTTCTGTGACACCCTTTTTAAATTGATAAAGCGGATTTCTGGTTGGTTGAGAACTATACTTGCAATGCATATTCTATAATCATTCTTAACTCGCCAATTTTCGCCCGCATTAATTAGCACAATCATGGTCACGCGTACGCGTGACCGACGCTTATGCGTCACCCTCAGTTTTGCGCGGCCCACGCGTACGCTTAAGGTACGCGTTCGCATCGCATGCGCCGCACCAATACACCAGCGTGCCGCCCAATTTAATTTTTCCCCTCCCAAATGCTAATTCTCTTTCAATCCTAATTCTTCCTTCTTTCTTCTTCCTTTTGTCCTCCTTCTTACTTCTTACTTCCTACTACTTTCCTCTTCCCTTCTTCATCTTCTTCCTCAGGTTTCTTTTCCTCCTCTCCTCTACTCTTTCATTCTTCCTTCATTATTGCATTTAATTATTTTTCTTTTTTCTCAATCTTATATTAGCTTAGTAATTTATGGTTTCTTTTTCATTCTTTTTTTCATACATTTTTATGTTGGTGTTGGGGCTTTATTTGGGTAATACTTTATTATAATTGTGCTTGTGGATCTTATGAGGAGTGATGTGACAATTGACATTTAATTTTGGGGTCTCATACTGGTGCACAAAATTGTGATTCACACTTTTCACAACTCTGCACAACTAACCAGCAAGTGCACTGGGTCATCCAAGTAATACCTTACGTGAGTAAGGTCGATCCCACGGAGATTGTCGGCTTGAAGCAAGCTATGGTCATCTTGTAAATCTCAGTCAGGCAAAATCGATTGGTTATAAGGTTTTGATAATCAAAAGATAAATAAAACATAAAATAAAATAGAGATACTTACGTAATTCATTGGTGGGAATTTCATATAAGTGTTTGGAGATGTTTTGTTGCTTCTGAACCTCTACTTTCCTATTGCCTTCTTCCAATCATGCGTGCTCCCTTCCATGGCAAGCTGTATGATCATCTCGGATTAAAAATACCAGGTACGATCTCTGCACGGCTAATCAACTGTCGGATTTCTCGTCTCGGATGAAAAATACCAGGTACAGCTACCGCACAGCTAATCATCTGTCGATTTTCACTAGTGTCGGAATAGGACCCTTATCCTTTCGCACACTGTCACTGCGCCCAATATTCGCAAGTTTGAAGCTCGTCACAGTCATCCCTTCCCAGATCCAACTCGGAATACCACAGACAAGGTTTAGACTTTTTGGATCTCAGGAATTGCTGCCAATTGGTTCTAGCCTATACCACGAAGATCCTAATCTCACGGACTCGGTCCGTGTATTAGAGACCCAAGAGAATATACTCCGGCTGTCGTCCAATGACTACGTTGAGCATCATGTAGACCGCTTGTCGTTGTCAGCCACGCGGATCTTGGCTAAGCGAGTAATGAAGATAGTGGGTAATTGTCACGGGTCACCCCTTCATTCTAACTTAACTGAATTAAGTACAAGAGTATATCTTCAAGAAGAAGTAAACCTGAATTGAAAGAAAAACAATAGTACTTGCATTAATTCATGAAGAACAGCAGAGCTTCGCACCTTAATCTATGAGGTGTAGAAACTCCACCGTAGAAAATACATAAGAGAAAATAACCTAGGCATGGCCGAATGGCCAGCCTCTAAGTCCAAGGATGATAAAGTATCCCAGTATATCTGAATACAATAGTAAAAAGCGCTATTTATACTAAACTAGTTACTAGGGTTTACAGAAAATAAGTAACTAAGTGCAGATAGTGCAGAAATCCACTTCCTGGGCCCACTTGGCGTGTGCTTGTGCTGAGCATTGAGCTTTACACGTGCATAGGCCATTCTTGGAGCTAAACGCTAGCTTGGGTGCCAGTTTGGGCGTTTAACTCCAGTTCTGGTGCTAGTTCTAGCGTTTTACTCCAGAAAAGGGTCTCTGGCTGGCGTTTAGACGCCAGTTTGGGCCATCAAATCTCAGGCAAAGTATGGACTATTATACATTGCTGGAAAGCCCAAGATGTCTACGTTGCAACGCAATTGAGAGCGCGTCAATTAGGCTTCTTTAGCTCCAGAAAATCCATTTCGATTTCAGGAGGGTCAGAATCCAACAGCATCTGCAGTCCTTTCTCAGCCTCTGAATCAGATTTTTGCTCAAGTCCCTCAATTTCAGCCAAAAAATACCTGAAATAAAAAAATGCACAAACTCATAGTAAAGTCTAGAACTGTGATTTTTGCACAAAAACTAATAAAAATATAATAACAAGTAGCTAAAACATACTAAAAACTATGTAAAAACAATGCCAAAAAGGGTATAAATTATCCGCTCATCACAACACCAAACTAAAATTGTTACTTGTCCCCAAGCAACTAAAAACAAAATAGGATAAAAAGAAGAGAAAATACAATAAATTCCCAAATTATCAATGAAGATTAGTTTTAATTAGATGAGCGGGACTAGTAGCTTTTTGCCTCTAAACAGTTTTGGCATCTCACTTTATCCTTTGAAGTTCAGAATGATTGGCATCTATAGGAACTCAGAATTCAGATAGTGTTATTGATTCTCCTAGTTTAGTATGTTGATTCTTGAACACAGCTACTTTATGAGTCTTGGCCGTGACTCTAAGCATTTTGTTTTCCAGTATTACCACCGGATACATAAATGCCACAGACACATAACTGGGTGAACCTTTTCAGATTGTGACTCAACTTTGCTAGAGTCCCCAGTTAGAGGTGCCCAGAGCTCTTAAGCACACTCTTTTTACTTTGGACCACGACTTTAACCGCTCAGTCTCAAGCTCTTCACTTGACACCTTCACGCCATAAGCACATGGTTAGGGATAGCTTGATTTAGCCGCTTAGGCCAGGATTTCATTCCTTTGGGCCCTCCTATCCATTAATGCTCAAAGCCTTGGATCCTTTTGACCCTTGCCTTTTAGTTTAAAGGGTTACTGGCTTTTTTTGCATGCTTTTTCTTTTTCTTTCTTTTTTTCTTTATTTTTTGCCTTTTTTTCGCAAGCTTTGTGTTTTTCACTGCTTTTTCTTGCTTCAAGAATCAATTTTATGATTTTTCAGATTATCAATAACATTTCTCTTTTTTCATTATTCTTTCAAGAGCCAACAATTTTAACATTCATAAACTTCACTATCAAAAATATGCACTGTTCAAGCATTCATTCAGAAAACAAAAAGTATTGCCACCACATCAAAATAATTAAGCTAATTTCAAGATAGAATTCGAAATTCATGTACCTTTTTTTCTTTTTTAGAAAAAATTTTTCATTTAAGAAAGGTGAAGGATTCATAGGACATTCATAGCTTTAAGACATAGACACTAGACAATAATGATCATGTAATAAAGACACAAACATAGACAAAACATAAAGCATAGGATTCGAAAAATAGAAAAATAAGAACAAGGAAATTAAAGAACGGGTCAACCTTAGTGACGACGGCTAGTTCTTCCTCTTGAAGATCTTATGGAGTGCTTTAGCTCCTCAATATCTCTTCCTTGCCTTTGTTGCTCCTCTCTCATGGCCTTTTGGTCCTCTCTGATTTCATAGAGGATGATGGAGTTCTCTTCGTGCTCCATCCTTAGTTGTCCCATGTTGGAACTCAATTCTCCTAAAGAAATATTGAGTTGCTCCCAATAGTTGTGTGGAGGAAAATTCATCCCTTGAGGCATCTCAGGGATTTCTTGATGAGGGACTTCCTCATGCTCTTGTTGAGGTCCATGAGTGGGCTCTCTTGTTTTTTCCATCCTCTTTTTAGTGATGGACTTATCCTCTTCAATGAGGATGTCTTCCTCTATGACAATTCCAGCTGAATTGCATATGTTACAGATGAGATGATGGGAGGCTAATCTTGCCAAAGTAGAGGGCTTGTTCGCCACCTTATAGAGTTCTAGAGGTATGATCTCATGAACTTCTACTTCCTCTCCAATCATGATACTATGGATCATGATAGCCCGGTCAATTGTAACTTCGAACCGATTGCTAGTGGAAATAATAGAGCGTTGGATGAACTCCAACCATCCCCTAGCCACGGGTTTGAGGTCAAGCCTTCTTAGTTGAACCGGCTTGCCTCTGGAGTTTCTCTTCCATTGAGCTCCTTCCACACAGATGTCCATGAGGACTTGGTCCAAACTTTGATCAAAGTTGACCCTTCTAGTGAAAGAGTGAGGATCTCCTTACATTATTGGCAAGTTGAATGCCAACCTCACATTTTCCGGACTGAAATCCAAGTAATTCCCCCGAACCATTGTGAGCCAATTCTTTGGGTTCGGGTTCATACTTTGGTTATGGTTCTTAGTGATCCATGCATTAGCATAGAACTCTTGAAACATTAAGATTTCGACTTGTTGGATGGAGTTGGTGAGAGCTTCCCAACCTCTTCTTCGAACCTCACATCGGATCTCTAGATATTCACTCTTTTTGAGCATGAAGGGGACTTCAGAAATCACCCTTTTCTTGATAGACCTTTGAGAGGAATCTCTCCATCTTCCGTGACTCGGAGGTGGAAGCAATTGCTTTCCCTTTCCTCTTTCTAGAGGTTTCTCTGGCCTTAGCTGCCATTAATGGTTATGGAAAAATAAAAAGCAGAGCTTTTTCCCACACCAAACTTAAAAGGTTTGCTCGTCCTCGAGCAAAAAAAAAGAAAAAAAGGAGTAAAAGAAGAAGAAATGGAGGAGATGAAAGATTGTGTTGGTTTCGGCCAAGGGGGTTTAAGTATTTGTAATGTGTGAAATGGAAGGTGGTAAGGAGGGATATTTATAGGGAAGAGAGAGAGAAGTCATGTATGAAGGGGTTGGGTTTGGGAGGGAAATGTTTTGAATTTGAATGGTGAGGTAGGTGGGGTTTTATGATGGATGGATGTGAGTGGTAAAGAGATTATGGGGAAGAGGGTAGGACTTGATAGGTGAATGGTGTTTGTGGAAGAGGTATTGATGTGATTGGTCAAGGGTATTTGGGAAAGAGGGTTATGGAGAGGTGTGAAGAGGAGAGAGAGTGAGTTGGGGTAGGTGGGGATCCTGTGGGGTCCACAGGAGAGAGAGAGAGAGAGAAAGGGAATTCGGTCATGAAGGGGTGGGTTTGGGAGGAAAATGGTTTGAATTTGAATGATGAGGTAGGTGGGATTTTATGATGGATGGATGTGAGTGGTGAAGAGATTATGGGAAAGAGGGTAAGATTTGATAGGTGAAGGGTATTTGGGGAAGAGTGTTATGGAAAGGTATGAAGAGAAGAGAGAGTGAATTGGGGTAGTGGGAATACTGTGGGGTCTACAAATCCTGAGGTGTAAAGGAATTCTGCTCCCTGCACCTTTCTGGCATTTAAACGCCCTCTGTGTGCCATTTCTAGCATTTAACGCTAACTCTACTACCTTTTCTGGCATTAAAAACTAGGTTGATGCCTATTTCTGGCGTTTAACGTCAGCCAGACACTAGACACCCTTTTCTGGTGTTAAACGCTAGTCTGCCTATCATTTCTGGCGTTTAACGCATAGAATGCTGCCAAACTGGGCGTTAAACGCCCATTCTACTATCCTTACTAGCGTTTAAATGCCAGTAAGCCTGTCCTCCATGATGTGCTATTTTTTATGTTGTTTTTGATTTTGCTTTAATTCTGTATCTATTTTTATGACTTCAAATGATCATCAACCTAAAGAAAACATAGAATAACAATGGAAAAGAAATGTCTATAATAAATATAATTAAATAACATTGGGTTACCTCCCAATAAGCACTTCTTTAATGTCAATAGCTTGACAGTGAGCTCTTAGAGAGCTTCACAGAGACTCAGAGTTTAATGGTGGCCTCCCAACACCAAACTTAGAAGTTGAGTGTGGGGGCTCTATTTGACTCTGTATTGAGAGAAGCTTTTCATGCCTTCTCTCCATGGTTACAGAAGAAGATCCTTGAGCCTTAAACACAAGGTAGTCCTCATTCAATTGAAAGACTAACTCTCCTCTATCCACATCAATCACAGCTCTTGCTGTGGCTAGGAAGGGTCTTCCAAGGATGATAGATTTATCCTCATCCTTTCCAGTGTCTAGGATTATGAAGTTAGCAGGGATGTACATGCCTTCAACCTTTACTAAGACATCCTCTACAAGTCCATAAGCTTGTTTCATTGATTTGTCTTCCATCTCTAATGAGATTCTTGCAGCTTGTACCTCAAAGATCCCTAGTTTCTCCATTACAGAGAGTGGCATGAGGTTAATACTTGAACCAAGGTCACACAGAGCCTTCACAAAGGTCATGGTGCCTATGGTGCAAGGAATTAAGAACCTTCAGGGATCCGATTTCTTTTGAGGTAATATCTGTTCAACCAAGGCATTCAGTTCATTGATGAGCAATGGAGGTTCATCTTCCCAAGTCTCATTACCAAATAACTTGGCATTCAGCTTCATGATTGCTCCTAGATACTGAGCAACTTTCTCTTCAATAATATTTTCATCTTCTTCAAAGGAAGAATACTCATCTCTATGGTCTCTATATGAGCCTCAGATTCCTTTGGTTCCTCATTAGGGGACTCCTTAGTGGTCAGTGAACGTATATTGAGGTCTTCCTCATTGGAAATCACTGCCTCTTACTCCTCTATAGGTTCGGCCACATTGGGTACATTGATGGCCTTGCACTCTCTCTTTGGATTCTCTTCTGTATTGCTTGGGAGAGTACTAGGAGGGATTTTAGTAACTCTTTTATTTAGCTTACCCACTTGTGCCTCCAAATTTCTGATGGAGGACCTTGTTTCAGTCATGAAACTGAGAGTGGTCTTAGATAGATCAGAGAAATGGTTGCTAAGTCAAAGAGGCTCTGCTTAGAATTCCCTGTCTGTTGCTCAGAAGATGATGGAAAAGGCTTGCTATTGCCAAACCTATTTCTCCCACCATTATTATTATTGAAGCCTTGTTGAGGCTTCTGTTGATCCTTCCACGAGAAATTAGGATGATTGATAAACCCATATTTCATGAGTTCTTTTGTGCTTAATTTGAGTGATTTATACAATCCTTCACCTACTTATTCACATTAATTGCATGGTTTTACTTTCCCTTCCTTATTATGTCATATTGTGAAAAACATGTTTCCTAAGCTTTAAAAATTAATTATTTTAATTACCTTTATTTCCATTCGATGCCGTGATTAGTGTGTTGAGTAGTTTCAGATTTTCTAAAGGCAGAATGACTTAAAGGATGGAAAAGGAAACATACAAAATAGGAAGGAGAAAGCAAAACGTAGCTTTAAGGAAACTGGTATCCACGCGATCGCATGGATGACGCGACCGCGTGCCAAGCACGAATCAGCAGCGACGCGGCCGCATGACTGACGCGACCGCGCGCCTTAAGCAAAATGCACATGACGCGGTCGCATGACTGACGCGACCACGTGGCAAGGAAAAGCTCCAAATGACGCGACCGCGTGACCCACGCGGACGCGTGACAGAGGCCACGCACCAGAAATTGCAGAAAATGCTCATAGCGATTTCTGAAGCCCTTTTTGGCCCAGATCCAAGTACAGACAGCATAGACCAGAGGTTATAAAGTGTGGAAATGCATCCATTCAAAGAGAGCTCGCATATTTTAATTTTTCAATGATTTAGATTTAGTTGAGAGGGAGATCTTCTCCTCTCTCTCTCTCTCTTAGGATTAGGATTTCTTCTTGCTTTAAGAGTGACTCTCAATCCAGGTTTTATATTTCTTTGTTTTAAACTTCCCTTTCACTTTATTTATTTATTTCAGTATCTGAGTTGGCTATTTACCTTTATAATTGGATCTATGAATTCTTCCATGTTACAGACTGTTATTTGAATTAATGATAATTGAGGTATTTTCAGTTTATGATTGTTCTCTTTGATTTAAGCCACCATTGCTTCCCATCTAAGGATATTTTTATTATTCCAGCAATTTTACTTTTTCCCCTTTTGGCCATGGTTAAGAATTCAGTAACTCAATAGTTATTAAACTCAACATAACTGATAATCGTTATCTTGCTAATTGAGCTGAACTTAAGTAATCCCAACCTTTTCTTAGGAAATAAATAGGATTCAAAGGTCAATTTAATTAGTCGCCTGACTTTCCTTTGCTTTAGTGAAGGTTGACCAAGTGGAATTTAGATTCAACTTTCGTTATAGTTGAGAGAGATAACTACGTCCAATTTCTCTTACCTTACCAAAAGTCTGCTTTACAGTATTTATTTATTTTAATTGTCATTCACTTTACTTGTCATTTAAATTACTTGCTTCTCATCTTCTAAACCCCGATTACAACCTTTATAGCCAATAATAAGAACATACTTCCTCGCAGTTCCTTGAGAAGACGACCCGAGGTTTGAATACTCGGTTAACAATTTTTAAAGGGGTTTGTTACTTGTGACACCCAACACGTTTGTATGGAGGGATTTTTGTCGGTTTAGAGACTATATCTACAACGCAACTGTTTCTATGAATCTCTTTACTGGTAGAAACCCCGACGTCAAAATGGCGCCGTTGCCGGGGAACTGCTAACGTGTGCCTTATTATTGGTTATTGTAAATATTTTTCTTTTGCTTGTTTATTTATTTTTGTTTTTCCTTTTTATCTTTATTTGCTACTATAAACTCTCACCCTTCTCGCTTTGAGTTTGGTTCTAATATTGTTAAAGGAAATAGAAGTTACAGCAGGTATGTGCATCAAGGTCAGACCAATCAAGGATGGATGAAACCAAGAGGATCTAATTAACCCTTTTGGTAGCAACACCCTCCGAGATATCCTGGACAAAGACCATTCTACAGTGCATACCCAGCTGAAAGACATGGTGGACAACCTTGTAACTACCAACAAGCCCCACCCTGTGCATATAAACCATCCTTTCAACATAACCTCGAACCACCACACTCACAAGCTTTTCTTCACCATTCGCCACCATATGATCCTTCCTTACCCCAATACCAATCCAATCACTCCCAATCACCACCACTTTCCTTTGTATCATGTCCAAGTCCAGCAACCCGAGAAGCAGAGGATCGCCTAAAGGAAACAGTAAGAAAATTTCAAACAACCATTCAACAACTGGAGCAAGCAATAATTCAATGGGTTTCTAGGCACTCAACCACACAAGGATCATCCACAATCCCATGTGGACAGTCTAATGAAGAGCAGAGCATGAAGAAATTGCCAGAAACTCCAGTGGACAAGGCAGAGCATGAATTTGTACTAGAACAATTAGAAGAAGCTGTCTTTGTTCAAGAAGAAGAGTTGGTTGAAGACCTAGGAGATGCTGAACTTCCATGGGAATCCAGAATTGAGGAAAACTCCGTCTAGGATGCTACAGTTGATGCTAAGGAGGATACTGTACAATCTCCAAGGCAAGTCGTTTATGAGGAATCAGACGGAATAATCCAAGAAGCAAATTCCCTTGATGATGATAGTCACAAGTCTAGCTCTCTTAGTGATGAACTCGCATCCGCAAGTGAATTCTCTGAGATCGAAGAATCTTCCCCATGTGAATATGAAGATGATGCGGAGGTAGATTTCTCTCAACCTCCAATCTATGACTCAAGTGATGAGGAAGACATAGAAGACTTTGACCAGGACACAGATACAATTGAAGATCTTTGCAAGGAAGTGGAGGAATTCACAGAAGAGCACAAGGAAACGGAACTTGCAGAACCACCAAAAACACCTATCCTAAGGCCATTACCACCTAATACAAGCTTCAAGTGGGTACAATCCTTAACTTATAACTTTACTTATTCACTTGAATATGGTTTGCTTGAAACAGATGGCCAGCTTAGAGCTCTCTGCGGCTTTAAGAGTAAGAGGGAAATGGCTCGTACTCAGAGCTGGTGTACAAGGTTCAATAAGGTTCCACGCTTCACCTCGAAGTACACGGATTGGTATCATGCTCAATTACATGGATCACAAAAAACGTTTGGTCACCACGGTGAGATTCTACTTTTTAAACCGCCAGGATGGAGACATGTAGATCAAGAGGGAGGCGGATTTAAAAGCAAGGCTTGGAATCCTAGAGTTTATTCTGACATTTGTCATCCCGGGAGCCTGAAAATCTGTTTGGAGCTGCTCGGAAGCTTTGCATGCCTAGTTTGGGACCCCGGAGGCTATTGGCATTCCAAACACTGGTAGAGATTTTTGGACGAATTTAAACATAAACCATCATAACACCCCAAAAGGAGACAGAGAGTTGCGCTAAAACGGCACTGGAGTCGTGCGTTTCGCACGAATTCCAGCGACGCGATCGTGCGACCCACGCGATCGCGTCACCCCTCTTCCACCCCTCTCATGCGATCGCGCACCCCACGCGATCGCGTCACTCCCATTTTCACCCCAACCACGCGACCGCGTGCCCCACGCGGCCGCGTGGATTCGGAAATATAACTCTCCCAGCCACGCGAACCCTATCAGTCGCGCAGCCCCCCACCCTCAACCCTCTTCTCCCTCTCTGCTCTTTCTCCCTCCTTCTTCTCCCAGCACCACCCAGCCACCACCGCACCACCACCCAGACGCCACCGCCGTCCAGACACCGCCGCCGCAACCCCCTCCCCCTCCCTTCTTTCTTCTTCTTTCTTCCTCTCTC
>NC_029791.2:52961762-52969290 GCF_000816755.2 Arachis ipaensis
AATTAGGATAGATAGATATGCATGTTGTAGTGGAATTTTTAGGTTGTTAGGTAGATTAGGCTGTGGTTAGTGGATCTAGGTCTGTTTACTTGCACTATTCCTGTTTATGTTTTATCATTACTGCAATTCTGCTGTTCCTGTGACCTTGTTCATATGCTGTAATTTCTTGCAATTGCTGCTTGTTACTCTAAATTTTCCTGTTTCTATTCATTACTGGTAACTGCAGCAAGTTTTTAATTCATATGAACTGCTATGTTTGCTGTTTATTTTCCGGGATAATCCAATTTTAGCCAGAATGCTGCCCAAATTTTTTTTTTAAAATTGTTTTCATTCATGTTTTGGTTTGGCATTTCTGAACTCTGTTTTACTCTGCTTTACCCAAACCATTTCATGAATGCTATGGCAGACTTTCTTATCCTCTTTGATTTCCTGGTTCATAAACTGCATTTGTGATTCACTGATTCCAATTTTTGCTTTCTTTATTTCTATTCGAATCAGCATCACCCTATTTTCCTTGTTCGATTATGAGTACTTCTATTCTTACCTTTGAATCCTTGTTATATGGAATTTTTCTATGCCACTTACTTTAACCCGCACTTTACTAACTCACTAATTTTAATTTACTAATTTCTTTTTCAAATTCTAACCATACTAACCCTTTTGATCTCTTTTCTGATTATTTTCACTTTCCTCTAACTTTCTAACCATGGCATATTGTTTATCTTTCCATTTCACATAAATTCAATCACATTTCATATACTTATTTTCCTTATTTTATTTCTTCTTTTCCGCTTTGAGTTTCCTTTGTTTAATTGCCCATTTGCTTTACTATTTTTATCATATCCTGGTTTTCTGTTTTTCAGGATGTCTGCCTCACAAAGGAAAGGAAAAGACAAGACTACTAGCAAGCGCAAGCGAGGAGATTCCTCCCAGTCCATTATTGCTCTAATGCACGATTCTTCATGGCGGGAGAAGAACTTCACACAGCAGGAAAAAGCTGACCAGCTGCTCCCTGCGAATGATCCTATAAAATTTGCAAACCGGTACTGTGAGCTGAAGTACCCGACTTTTGCAAACTCCAAAAATCTATACCTGGAACGAACTCTAAAGATTCCAGAAGCACTCCAGCAGTACACCACTGAGCAAATCAAGCAAAGGGGCTGGTTCTTTCTGGAGAGAACACTGACAGAGGTCAATGCATCTTGGGTCCGGGAATTCTACTGCAACTACTACCTCACCACCCTAGATGCCGTGAACCTGAGAGGAAAACAAATTTTGGTCACTGAAGAGGCCTTAGAGGACATTCTCCGGCTCCCAGCCAAGTCCGATCAGCCTGATGGTTATTCAAAGGCTGAGGAGGACATGCGTCAGATGCAGTTTGATTGGGATGCCGTGAAGGCACGAATAGCTCTCGACCCAACAGTTCCTTGGGAAATGGGTCAGGATACTACCATGCCTAGAGGGATCAAGAGAGCGTACTTAAATGATGAGGCTCGGTTATGGCACCAGATCTTGAGTAATTATGTGACGCCGAGTACTCACGAGACGGAGATCCCGACTGCTATGATCACCCTCCTTTGGTGTGTGCTGGAGGGTAAGGACCTTTATCTACCACGTTTCATTCGGCACTATATGGCCAGGGTCCACGTCCGAGGCACCTCCCTTTTCCGTATCTGGTTACACAGCTTGGCCGTCGAGCTGACGTGTCATGGGAGGATGCCGATGAGAGACCACCAGCGGCGGATTGCAGGAAGATCATTCCGCACAGCCGGAACTTCTTAGCCTTGGGGCACATACCACCACCATTCACTGCTACTGATGAGTCAGCCCCACCGTTTGCTGGACCCTCTTCCTCCACTGTTGCACCACCTACCCCTGCTACCACCACTACACCTCCACCTACCACAGAGCCCATCTATCATCTGGTGCACCGCTTGTTCCGACGACTTGACTAGATGGAGCGTCGCAACAAGCGACGCTATGAGCACCTAAAGCTGATGATACGATCCGGTGACATCCCCTCCGAGCCTGACACACCATCCGAGGTATCTAAGGAGGAGGCGGATGCGCCCGAGGCAGAGACCCATCCCCAGAAGGCAGCACCAGTTGCACCACAGGCAGCGGTCCCACATCAGATTGAGGCTGTGGATCTTGAGATCCCGATCCAGTCAGCACCTCCTCCACAGCAGCCAGGCCCCCAGCCTACCACCACTGAGACTCCAGCTACCATCCCTTCCAGTGGTGACACTCCTTCACACCCGGCTTGATTGAGCATCGGGGACGATGCTTCCTTTTAAGTGTGGGGAGGTCGCCATCTCTAGCATTTATTTTGGTGAACCACTACATCTTTTTTTCTTTTATTTTGGATATTTTTCTGTATTTTTCTTTTTACTATTATTTTCTGAGTACTTATACATTGCTTTTATGTATTTTTACTCTATTTTCTGCATTTTGCATCTTTAGTTCATACTTTAGCCATTTAGTTTACTTTAGTTATTTAGTTTAGTTTGCAATTCTGATTTATTAGTGGATTAATTCGTATAGTTTACCCTTTTTAGCATAAGATAGTATAGTTTAAATTGAAAAATATAAAAAGGAAGTAAGCTAGGAAATTGAACATATCAGATTTAAATCCACAAACCTTATATATAGCATTACATGATGTAGTTAAGCTGACAATATTTCATCAGGAGGAACATTAAAACTTTAAAAGCTACCCTAAACAATTTTTTTATGAGAATAATGGGAATTTTTAACTAAACCTGCATAAAATATATAAATGATATATGATGCTTGAGTTAGAGAACACACAGCCTTTGAGTCTTGAGCTTAATTGTATGGTTGCATTCAAACCATAATTTCATTTCTGTGTGTTTCAATTCTTTTTATTCTGATGTCCTTTACTTTGCTTTAATCTATATGTCCAATTATAGAATATAAAATGTAGATACATACCAAGAGAATGATTGAGGCCATCATTTGATTTTAGCTCACTTACCCCAAATTAGCCTACCTTTTACATCACCCTTGTTAGCCCCCTTGAGCCTTTTAAAACCCCTTTATTCTATTTAGCCAAATTACTAGCCTTAAGCAGAAAAACAAAAGAAAATCCCAAGTGAATCCTTGGTTAGCTTAAGATAGAAAATTATGAATAGAGTTAAATGTGGGAAACCTTTTGGGAACATGGATGATAGAAACAAAAGGTAGAAAAGTTAAAAGGAATAAAATAAAATTTGGGAAGCATGCTCATGAGAAAATCTAAGTGATTCAATTACCATGTGCATTAAAAAAAAAGAGAAAAGAGAAGAGTTATTTTTCAGCATTTAAATAAAAGGGGGATACAAAAGAAATTCCCCAATGCAAAATAAAAGCAATGCACATGGAATAAAAAGATAAAAAGTGAAACATGAGTATGTAACAATAAGTGGGATAATATCGGAGAATAGGTAAAGAAGTTTTATCTTGCTAAATATGTATGTTAGGTGAGATCTTAGTCTAATTAAGGATTCACTTATTAGCTCACTTAACCCTATACATAAATCCTTACCCTTACCTTGGCCCCATTACAACCTGAATTAAAGACCTCATGACTTTTTGGTATGACTATATTCTATAATTGTTGATTGGTTAGATGAAGAACAAAGCTATAGAAAGCAAGAATAAAAAGAAAAATAGAGTGAATAAACCCAATAAACACTGAGTGACTAGAGAGTAAACATAAAATCCAGTGAGGGTTCAATAACTCATCAACATATATCTGTGCTTAAATTTACTAATTGTTTTGCAAGTTTGTACAATGTTTTCTTTCCCATCTCATTTGCTAAAATGATTTATTATTTAAGGGTGATGTGCGGAAAACGATCCGACACAAAACTCACCGGCAAGTGCACCGGGTCGCATCAAGTAATAATAACTCACGGGAGTGAGGTCGATCCCACAGGGATTGAAGGATTGAGCAATTTTTGCTTAGTGGTTGATTTAGTCAAGCGAATCATGATTTGGTTGAGAGAT
Source organism: Arachis ipaensis (assembly GCF_000816755.2). Classification (NCBI taxonomy): domain Eukaryota; kingdom Viridiplantae; phylum Streptophyta; class Magnoliopsida; order Fabales; family Fabaceae; genus Arachis; species Arachis ipaensis. The sequence goes on from NC_029791.2 coordinate 52,965,774, forward strand.
TTGTGATTAACAGAATTTAAATTGCACAGAAAGTAAAGGAAATGGGAAATTTGCATGAAATTAAAGAGAACAGGAATTAGAATGCTGAATCTTAAAGAGCAAGAAATTAAATGGCAGAAACTTAGAACGCAAGAAATGTAAATTGCAGAATCTTAAAGTGCAAGAAATGTAAATGGCTTGAATTGTAAAGGGAATTGGGAATTGGATTTGCAGAAATTAAATAATGAAGAGTAGAATTCAACACACAGAAGAGTAGAAGATGCCTTGGGTTGAATCGGATCTAAAACAGAAATATAAAAGAGCTTGAAAAGCAGTAAACAGAGAAATTGAGAATCGGAATCCAGATCTCAGGACTCAAGAGACTAGATAACCAAGTCTAGATCTCAATGCCTTCCTAGATCCAACAAGAGCAATTGCAAAGGAAATGAAGAAATGTGAATTGCAGAGAAAGTAGAAGAAGAAGCAATTAACAGAAACTGAAATTCAATGATGCGGAAGATTAAACAAGATCCCAAGGTGAGATTGAAACATAATTTCTTCAATTATCCACCCAAGATCCGAAACAAGAAAAGTAAAGAGTATTCAAGCAAGAACAAGGAAGAAGAGAGATCAATTCTCCTCCCCAAATTCTCTTGAATTAAAACAACAATGCCAAAATGTAAAGGTGAGCTCTCTACAAAACTACCTAATCAAAACAGAAAAGGAAAAAGCTCCCTCAAAACTTAAATCTTAAGCTTTTTATACACTTTCTTCAAATGGTCTTCAAGCCTTGAATTGGGCCTTTGCTCTTGATGGAATTGGGTTGATAGAGGCCTTGGTTGATTGCTCTTGGAGTTGGAGAGAGAACCGAAGTGAACCGGGTTGGGAGTTATAAAAGCTTGAGTAAAAGTTTGAGGCAAACTTTTACTCAAACTTTTTACACCAGCTGCCCCATTCTTGCTGCTACCAACGTTTCAGCTAAAGTTTGGGTCAAACTTTTGCTCAAACGTTGGCCCCCTTATGCACACTCATGGCGCCAACGTTTGCCAAAAAGTTTGAGGCAAACGTTGGCGCAAACTTTTTCTCTCCAGGGTGTGTTGCTGATGGCGCCAACGTTTGCCAAAAATTTTGAGGCAAACGTTGGCGCAAACTTTTGTCCTCCAGGGTATTGATTTGTGATGCCAACGTTTGCCAAAAAGTTTGAGGCAAACGTTGGCTCAAGCTTTTCTCCCAAAAGTTTGAGCTAAAGTTTGAGGCAAACTTTTGCTCAAGCTTTTTGTTCCCTGGTGTGTTTTCACTTATCCGAAAGTTTGAGCTAAAGTTTGAGGCAAACTTTTGCTCAAACTTTTTGTTCTCTCTTGCTCCTAGCTATTCCTTCTTGCTTCAACCTTTCTCCAAGCTTTCTTCACCTATCATCAATCAACCAAATACATCAAAGCTATGCTCAAAATCATGAGTTTGTCATTCTTTCATAATATGTGGCAATTATAGCATAAATCCTCATGAAATTGCATTAATTCATCTTTGGTTGATTAAATCAAAGGAAACATAGAAATCTACCCAATTGGCTTGCTTGTGGCTCAAGAAAGTGCATAATTCAATTGAAAACAAAAGAAAAAGGCTAGTGAAACTATGCTAAGATGACTTGTCATCACAACACCAAACTTAAAGCTTGCTTGTCCCCAAGCAAGAAATGAATTATTGAGAAGAAAGGCTAACAAAGAACTATCTCACTCCATATTCCAAACATTTCTTTTATTGAATTAAAGATGCAGGGGACAAAGCATGCTTTTTGTTCAGTGAAAGTAAACACACAAGCACGCACATAGGCTGGCTTACTTATTTTAAGAGAAACAAACATAATGCAAAGACTACTAAACTAACAGTTACTGTTAAGATGGGCATATTCACACTTCCACTTTAAAGCAATTCAATGCTGATGTAGTTGCATTTAAATTAGGTTGCATTGAATGACATTCCATCACTTTAACCTTAATTATTTACCTTGGATTTAGCATGAGGACATGCTAGTGTTTAAGTGTGGGGAGGTTCATAAACCCATATTTCATGAGTTCTTTTGTGCTTAATTTGAGTGATTTATACAATCCTTCACCTACTTATTCACATTAATTGCATGGTTTTAGTTTCCCTTCCTTATTATGTCATATTGTGAAAAACATGTTTCCTAAGCTTTAAAAATTAATTATTTTAATTACCTTTATTTCTATTCGATGCCGTGATTAGTGTGTTGAGTAGTTTCAGATTTTCTAAAGGCAGAATAACATAAAGGATTGAAAAGAAAACATACAAAATAGGAAGGAGAAAGCAAAACGGAGCTTTAAGGAAACTGGTATCCACGCGATCGCATGGATGACGCGATCGCGTGCCAAGCACGAATCAGCAGCGACGCGGCCGCATGACTGACGCGACCGTGTGGCAAGGAAAAGCTCCAACTGACGCGACCGCGTGACCCACGCGGACGCGTGACAGAGGCCACGCACCCGAAATTGCAGAAAACGCTCATAACGATTTCTGAAGCCCTTTTTGGCCCAGATCCAAGAACAGACAGCATAGACCAGAGGTTATAAAGTGTGGGAATGCATCCATTCAAAGAGAGCTCACATATTTTAATTTTTCAATGATTTAGATTTAGTTGAGAGGGAGATCTTCTCCTCTCTCTCTCTTAGGATTAGGATTTCTTCTTGCTTTAAGAGTGACTCTCAATCCAGGTTTTATATTTCTTTGTTTTAAACTTCCCTTTCACTTTATTTATTTATTTCAGTATCTGAGTTGGCTATTTACCTTTATAATTGGATCTATGAATTCTTCCATGTTACAGACTATTATTTGAATTAATGATAATTGAGGTATTTTCAGTTTATGATTGTTCTCTTTGATTTAAGCTACCATTGCTTCCCATCTAAGAATATTTTTATTATTCCAGCAATTTTACTTTTTCCCCTTTTTCCCCTTTTCCCAAAAACTTGATGAGTATTTTGGTGAGAAATAAATTTCTCCCAAAACACACAAATCTAACCGGCAAGTGTACCGGGTCGTATCAAGTAATAAAAACTCACGGGAGTGAGGTCGATCCCACAGGGATTGAAGGATTGAGCAATTTTAGCTTAGTGGTTGATTTAGTCAAGCGAATCAAGATTTGGTTGATGGTTTTGTGGCTTGCAGAATTAAATTGCATTGAAGTAAAGAGAACAAGAAATAAATTGCTGAAACGTAAAGGACAAGAAATTAAATGGCAGAAACTTAGAGTGCAAGAAATGTAAATTGCAGAATCTTAAAGTGCAAGAAATGTAAATGACTCGGAATGTAAAGGGGATTGGGAAGTGGATTTGCAGAAATTAAACAAAGAGAAGTAACTCGCATCAAACAAAAGAGTAAAAGGGAATTGAGATTGGATCGGATCTTATAGCAGAAAAGTAAGTGAACATGGAAAGCAAGAAACAGAATGTAAATTGAAGATTTAGATCTCAGGACCCAGAGACTAGAAAACCAAGTCTAGATCTCAATGCCTTCCTAGATC
>NC_029791.2:52969681-52972917 GCF_000816755.2 Arachis ipaensis
ACGTTGGGGCTAACTTTTCAACCAAAAGTTTGTGCAAAAGTTTGGTGCTAACTTTAGGTCCAGCTTCTTGCTTCCTGGTTCGACATGAAAATCTACTCAATTAGCTTGCTTGTAGCTCAAGAAAGTGCATAATTCTAATGAAAACAAAAGAAAAAGACTAGTTAAAATAGGCTAAGATGACTTGTCATCACAACACCAAACTTAAAGCTTGCTTGTCCTCAAGCAAGAAATGAATTATGCTCAGAGATTCATTCAATTAAGATGGATTGAGGAACACTTGTAAAGTACAGTGAGTGAAGTGATCAAGTAACAGTGGGGTGAACTCTAAATCATATGCTCATGCAAGGGCTTCAGTGCTCACTAGTCCTTACATATTGGGAGTCGTAGGTCTTAGGATTTTCATCCAAATGGTATCATGGAGATCTCTTTATATGTAATCACCTTGAAGCAGCTTATAGTTTCTGTGCTTTGGCCTCAACTCTAAGTATCATGTCTCAAAGCGGCTCTTTAGATAAGCTTTCAATCAATACTCCTAAACCAGTTGGTTTTAAGGTATTAGGTGTTAAAGCACCCCTAAGGATTTACTTGCTCAAGCCTCTTTCCTTGACACACTTCAACCACAAGCATTTACTAGGATAACAACTCTTTGAGTTTTTGTTTCTTTCTTTCTTTTTCTGCCTAGTAATTGATGCTCAAAGCCTTGGGCCATGTTCTTTTTGCTTTTGTATTTTCTTTATTTTCTTTTGTTTTGTTTGCTGCTTCTTGGATCAATAGATTTTTGAGAATCTCCACAATACTTCTTTGAACTTCATGTCCCGCCTATGAGCTCCCATGCAAGTTTTCACAAGCATGCATCCTCAATACATAGTCATACAACTAGAACCACCACTTCTCCTAATCTTTTGCTTGCCTCAAAATTGTTTAATTCCTCAATCCTTCTTTTCAAAGAACTTTCATGTGATGCATTTCTTGAAAATTGAGTGCGAACAAGTTTTGAAGATAAGAATGTTGTGAATGATCAAGCTTCTTGCTTATTGATTTATAAAGAAAGACTATGCTATGCAGACAAGCAGGGCAGATACGGATACAGTCCAACTTTCAATTACAGTAGTATTTGATGCAAAATAAGTTGATTTTTGAAGTTGGGATTGTTGCCGTTGAAGTCCCTTGGTCTTTGGTTTTGGTTTTCAACCCCTCTCCCATTAGAATGAGTTCTCCAAGGTGGATTGTATACATCATTCTGAGGCCTGTTCTGGAGCATGTTAGAGTGATTGCTTGGAGCTTGTAGTTGCTCATAGCTTTGTTGCTCATGGTTAATGGCCCCAAAGCTTTGTTCAGCTTGATTACACCCATATGAACTTTGAGTCAGGTTGTATGTATGTACTACAGCATGCCTCAACTCAGTGATTTTTCTAGCCATCATATCTAGTTGTTGCAGAGTCTGCTAATGCATCTGCTTGTTTTGGCTTATTACTGCACGAGCACCTTCAATTTCTTTCTCTAATGGATGCACTTCTGCCTCTTGCTTAACAATTCTTTGTGATGGGTTAAATTTGACTAGGAGTCCATTCATCAGTTCTTCCCATCCGATAATGCTTCCTTGTGGAAAAGCTTCAAACCATTGGGCAACATCATTCATGGCTATGGATAGTTGCTTCGAACCATGGGTTACATTATCGTCCATGGTGGGGGTATTACCCTCATGATTGCTCGAATTTGTTGAGTTCCCTTCCATGATCTGCACAGTCACAACCAATTCAAGTGAAGATAGAGCATATTCAGGCCAGGATATGATTGAAGGATCAGTTGACACAAAGTATCAAACAGTTGGCAAACTTGAGAGAGAAATGAACGAAAACCACTCCTCTCGTTTGTTTTTCAAGCTATGAAAATCATATTCAGCAAGATGAGCCAAGGAAATTTCACTCTATTGCTAGAATGAGGTTTCTATCAGCTCAGGCAAAACTTCAAACAGTTAGTGGGTTAGTCAAAAATTAAAGAAAAAGTGCTTGATCTAGATCACCACCTCACTTAATCATTGTCAATCTAATCAATCCCCGGCAACGGCGCCAAAAACTTGATGAGTATTTTGGTGAGAAATAAATTTCTCCCAAAACACACAAATCTAACCGGCAAGTGTACCGGGTCGTATCAAGTAATAAAAACTCACGGGAGTGAGGTCGATCCCACAGGGATTGAAGGATTGAGCAATTTTAGCTTAGTGGTTGATTTAGTCAAGCGAATCAAGATTTGGTTGATGGTTTTGTGGCTTGCAGAATTAAATTGAATTGAAGTAAAGAGAACAAGAAATAAATTGCTGAAACGTAAAGGACAAGAAATTAATTTCATATATGGTTGGTTCAATCAAGGGAAACATGAAAATCTACTCAATTAGCTTGCTTGTAGCTCAAGAAAGTGCATAATTCTAATGAAAACAAAAGAAAAAGACTAGTTAAAATAGGCTAAGATGACTTGTCATCAGACACCCAACACGTTTGTACAAGGAATTTTTGTTGGTTTAGAGACTATATCTACAACGCAACTATTTCTGTGAATCTCTTTACTGGTAGAAACCCCGACGTCAATGATTCCTCCATGAAGGATTATAGGTGTTTCCATAAGATTCTCCCATGTAATTCACCTCTTCCATTGCAGGATTATCAAGGTCATAAGCTTCTCCTTCAGAGGAGGCTTCTTTAGTACTGCCGGATGCAGCTTGCATTCCAGTCAGATTCTTAGAAATCATATTGACTTACTGAGTCAATATTTTATTCTGAGCCAATATGGCATTCAGAGTATCAATCTCAAGAACTCCTTTCTTCTGAGTTATCCCATTATTCATAGGATTTCTTTCAGAAGTATACATGAACTGGTTATTTACAACCATCTCAATGAGTTCTTGGGCTTCTGTAGGTATTTTCTTCAAATGAAGAGATCCACCAATAGAGTGGTCCAATGACATCTTGGACAATTCAGGCAGACCATCATAGAATATACATAAGATGCTCCATTCTTAAAGCATGTCAGAAGGACATCTTCTTATCAATTGCTTGTATCTTTGGTGCGTGGCAAAAGTTAGCCAATTAAGAGATTCCAATTAAGAGAACAGCATTGCATGTATAGCTCTTAACCGGCAAAGATTTGTCTCACCAATTTAAAAGGGGTTGTCACAAATTTTAAAAATAAAGATACTGGAAGTATAAATCCCAGGTCGTCTCCCAACGAGTTGTAGGAAA
>NC_029791.2:52972964-53005488 GCF_000816755.2 Arachis ipaensis
GTTTGATCATAAGTAATTAAAATAATTGTGAATTAAGGCAATAAAAATTAACTAAAAATAATTATTGATATTCTGAATAAAAGGCCTTGACTGGGGGAATAATTAAGTGAAACTTCTATCCTTATTGGGATCTTCTCAAGTGTGGTGTAAAAGGGTTGTTGTTCTCACTCGATTACCCCATACTAAATAAGGAAAAGTATGGTGATTGAACTAACTCTTACCTTTAGATCCTTGTCCTCTCCCTTGGGGAGGTCTAGTGTTAGTAAGTATGAAGTTAGCTAACAACGTCCAATTTAACCAAGCACTTGAGCATTCCAACTCAAGTATCACCTCTTAATCAACCCCCATGTCAAGTAGAAATTCTACTCCATCGACATGAAATTAATAATCATAAAAATATGAGAAGACATAATTAATTAAAATAAAATAGAAAATTAAAATTAATTAAAATAAAAATAACTTCATATATTAATAAATTCAAAATGTAACATAATTATCTGAACATAGTCAATGAGTAACTAATTAAAAATAAGGGAATAAGGAAACAAACTAAAGTAATGTCTTCAACGGAGGTAATGACTTTCAGCATCCAAAAATCCAAGCAAAAGCATAAAACTATCAATATAACACTAATCTAGATTCAGATCTAAAACTAAGAGTAGTCCTAATGTGATGAATCTGAATGTGTGTGGATACGTGTTGAGTCTCTGCATGTTCCCTAGGTTTAGTCTGTGTTTCTGGGCAAAAAACTGGGTCAAAAAGTAGCCCAAAATCGTCCCCAGCGTATTCTGTTATTTTTGAAGATCGCGCAGGTCACGCGTACGCGTCGTCTACGCGTTCGCGTCATTCAGCATTTTTCCTTGCCACATGTTCGCATCAAGCACGCGTTTGCGTCATTCGTGCAGACTCCAATCCACGCGTTCGCGTCTCTGCGAATTCTCCATTTCGCGCGTTCACGTGGGCCATGCGCTCGCGTCATTGCTCGTTGGTCATCTCCTTGGTTTCTTGTATTCCTTCCATTTTTGCAAACTTCCTCTCCAATTTCCAAGTCATTCATGCCCTATGAAGCCTGAAACACTTAACACATGGATCACGGCATCGAATGGGATAAAGGAGAATTAAAATATATAATTAAGAGTCTCTAGGAAGCAAGTTTTCAACCATGGAGTGATTTTGGGAAGGAATTGTAAATACATGCTTATCATATGAATAAGCGAGTAAAGTTTTGATAAAACCACACAATTAAATTATAAATTAGATTTCACTAACTCAATTCATATAGTAAATATAGGTAACATTGTAAGAAGACAGCTCATGAAAGCAGGGAACATAGAATTAAGCACTAAACCCTCACTGATGGTGTATGTGCACTCTATTCTCTCAAGTGTATAGGGTAATCACTCTATTCTTCTCTAGTCATACTTTCTAAAATTTGTTCTTCACCTAACCAATCAACAATATTTAACATACCAATGCAAACATCATGAGGTCTTTTCAAGGTTGTAATGGGGCTAAGGTAAAGGGGAGGGTATATATATATATGGCTAAGTGAGCTTTATAAATTGAATCGTTAATTAACCTAAGCTTTCACCTATCATACATATACTCTATATAACTCTAGAATCATGCCTATCTACCCATAGTCTTCACTTTTGCATTACATACTCATGTATCAACCTTTCTTTAGTTTTATCACATATGCATTGATTTTTCATTAACTTAACATTGGGGTAATTTTGTCCCCTTATTTATTTAGATATTTATTGAATATTTTTTGGATCTTCTTTTTTTTTAAATAAAAAATAGCTTATCAATGCACATGGATTTTAAATTTTCATAGTTTCACATGAGTAGGTACCCAAATTCCCATTATTTTATCATGATACGTCCCCTTATTAACCCTTGTTTCCACAATCTTCCCATACTCAATTAACACACCATTCCTATCTTAAGCTAACCAAATATTCAATTGGGATATTTAATTGTTTTTCCGCTTAAGGCTAGTAATGTGGTAAAATGTAGAACAATTGGGATTAAAAGGCTCAAAGTGGCTGACAAAGTTAATTTAAAGGGTAGGCTTATTTGGGATAAGTGAGCTAAACAAATAATGGCCTCAATCATACGCATGCATATAACATATTAAACATTGGACTTATAGGATGAAACAAAATGAAGATTACAATCATAGAGAAGTAAACACACAAGAATAAAATAATTATGGTTAAATAATGTAACCATGTAATTAAGCTCAAATCTCACAGGTTGTGTGTTCTTAGCTTTTTAAACTATGTTCCAAATACAACTTCAAACAAGTTTACACAAAGGTTTTGATTTAAATTAGTAAAATTTTTCAAAAAGTAGGGTCTTAGAAGAGACTTATTATTTTCAATCAAGTAGAACATGCATGCAACTAATTATTACTATGCAATTTATCCTATCCTAAACAAAAGAAAAATTAACTAAATATCCTATTTTATTGGTGTTTTAAGGAAAGAAATTTACTCCAGAAGTCACGTACTGACCGACCTCCCCATACTTAAGGCTTTGCACCGTCCTCGGTGTCATCTGTTAGGAACAAAGGGGGGCTGGTAGCAGCATCTCCACCATCGGGACCGTCATGGCTCCCTGTGCTGGTAAATGAGGTAGAGTCCGGGGCGTCTGGGTCGTTGTCAGATCTGTATTTTCCCATAAATAGCTCCTTAAGGTATGTGAATCGGCGCTCTCTTAACTTTGCTTTGTGTTCCTGCCGATCCAACCTCTCAAGTATCTGATGGAGCAGTTAGTATGTTGTAGGTGCTTGTGGTGTTGAAGGAGGAATGGCTTCAGCCGGTTCTGTAGGCTGGCTTGTAGTGGCTGCTGGTGGTCTGATATATTTCCCGTTAGGGACATACTGATCATCCCGTGGGAGTATGGCTTTGGTGTCCCCAGCTCTGTAGGAGACTCCAGCTGCCGAGACGAGATCTGAAACCAAGGTGGGAAAGGGTAGGTTGCCCGCAATTTGTACGTGTTCCATTACATTCCGGATGTGTCTTGGTAAGTTTAGGTGCTAGTCTGTAAGAATACACCAAAGTAAAATAGCCATATCTGCAGTGAAGGAGGACTCGTGAGTGCTCGAAAAGACATAATGAGACATAATCTGTGCCCATACTCGAGCCTCCAAGGTAAGTGATGAAGCCGATATCCCTTTTGTCGGGATCGATGGTATCCGTAGATCCATAGGCTGCCAGGTTGTGCTATAACTCTGAGAACGGTGTCCCAGTCAAATTGGTATGTTTGGCGCTTGAGTGAGGCTTCTTGAAATGCATCCAATCCTTCTGGAGCAGGGGGAAGATCTAAAGCTTGTTGAATGGCCTCTTCAGTTATGGGGACTTACTTCTGACAGATATAGACAGACTGCATGGTTGGCATGTGAAAGTTGGAGTAGAATTCTACTACCCATGAGAGATTGACCTGCGGTGGCTGTCTTCGTAGGAATCCCCATTGTCTTCGTTCAATTTGTGGCTCAACAATTTCAGCAATGCGGGTTGGGAGGATGAGAAGGTATTCATTGTTGTAATTCCTCTCTGCCAGGATGGGGAACATCTGCTCACAGTAGCGGTTAGGAAACCACGCAGTATCCTTTGCTGGGAAGGCTTTTTCTTTTTCGTCAACCTTGATGATCTTCTTGATTCTTTTTATTGAGGGCTTTACTGCTGTTAAAGATGGCTCTGCCACTAATGCTCTTTTTGTACCTCTCCTTGTTGGTGGTTTGGGAGTAGCTTTCTCCTTGCCTTTCTTGGTGGCCATCCTGAAAAGGAAAGATAAAGTAATATGTAAAGCGAAGGGTTCGAGCAAGGGAGCGAATATGATGGTTGATATCAATGCACGTTGAAGAAGGATGTCGTTAACACATGGTCTAGACTACATGTGAAAAGTTCATCGTAGGTAAGAGAGTATGTGCATGTGATGGCAATTAAATGCAAGATGTTTATTGGCATGCTGGCAAAGGCATGAGTAGCATAGATCAAGCATTCAATGTCCAAGTTAGATTACCAAGTCTTTCAAACTAATAACCTGTTTGTATTGACAATTAAATTAAATTAATAAAATATAAAAGGGGTTTTGAGAAAAGCAGGCATTAAGGTTGTATGATAACATGAAGGTAGTGCATTATGCCATACGGGCTTTTTCACAAACACATAGCATGCATGGTAAATATGTTTTTTAAAATATAAAATAGACATGCAAGTAACCCTGTTAAAGAGTGATAATAATTGTCAAACAAATCCATGATAATGCACAAGCAAAATATAGAAAATAAAGACTGAAATAAATTTCCAACACCAATTAAAAGGAATAAAAATAAAGAAATAAAAAAGAAAATATACAGAAAGAGAGTAGAAAGAAAAAGAAGAAGAAAACATAATAAAAATAAGAATAATTATGGGAAAGTAAAGAGGGGAAGCGGAAAATAAAAACCTTGATAATGGTGGTGAAAAAGAAGAAGTAGAAAGTGAGAAAGAAGGAAGAAGAAGGGGGAAGAAAGAAATAATAGAGGAAAAGAAAAATTAGGATTTGGGGAAAAAAGATAAGATATTTTGGCTGATCTGGATATTTTGTGGGCCGCATGTGACGCGTACGCGTTAGTCACGCGATCGCGTGGTGTGTGATTTTTGTCAAGTGACGCGGACGCGTGGGTCATGCGGTCGTGTGACTTGATTTGTGTGAATGGCGCGAGGGCAGCGACGGGTTCGCGTAACTCTCTGTGTGAAACTTATTTTGCCAAAACTTAGGGTGACGCGATCGCGTGGATGGCCGTGTTTGGAGGACGACGCGGCCGCGTGGAGCATGCGATCGTGTGACAAGGCTGGTGCTTCTAGCATCATTCCAGCCCAGCTCCATTGCAACTTGCTGCCATACACCTCTTTTACGTCGATTCATAGGGTCACGCGTTCGCGTGGGTGACGCGGACGCGTGGGAGGCTTATTTTCCAAATGACGCGGCCGCGTGGGTGACGCGGCCGCGTGGGTGACGCATCCGCGTGGGTGATGCGGACGCGTGGGCATGTTTATGCCTAAGGTACGCCTCCAGCCACGCTTTCGCGTGACTCTCTGTCCAATTCTCTTTTCTTCACATTGCACTGGCGACGCGGACACATTAGCGACGCTGCCGCGTCGCGTGTGTGCTTTTTTTTATATATAATTAAAATAATATGCAAAATGCTCATGCAACTATATGCAGCTATATGCAGGGATGATGAGGAGAGTCATTAACATCATAAAAATAAAGTAAAAATAATACTAAGACTGAAACGGAACAATCATACCATGGTGGGTTGTTTCCCACCTAGCACTTTGCTTTTACGTCCTTAAGTTGGACGCTCGTTAGGCTCATTCAGCTTCTCTTGGTGGATCTTCCAAGAGGAAAATCTCTAGTTCCTATTGATTCTTCATCTTTTCACCATGATAAAGCTTTAGGTGATGTCCATTGACCTTTAGAAATTTGGAGTTAATAGGATGACGTAGGTGGAAAACTCCGTATGGCTCTACCTTTTCTACTCTGTATAGACCTTCCCATCTTGATCTCAGTTTACCAGGCATGAGCCTCAGTCTGGAGTTATATAGTAGAACTAACTCGACTGGTCTGAATTCTCTCTTTTTAATGTCCTTGTCATGGACAGCCTTCATTTTCTCCTTATAACGCCTGGAGTTGTCATATGCTTCTAGGTGAAGAGTCTCTAGTTCTGCTAGTTGCAGCTTTCTTTCAGCACCAGCTTTTGTAGGATTCATGTTGCACTCCTTCACAGCCCAGAAATCCTTGTGTTCTACCTCTACGGAGAGGTGGCAAGCCTTTCTGTATACCAAGCGGAAGGGGATCATCCCAATGGGTGTCTTATACACTATTCTATATGCCCAGAGTGTGTCTTGTAGCCTGGCACTCCAGTCTTTCCTGTGAGGTTTTACGATCTTTTCCAGAATATGTTTAAGCTTTCTGTTAGAGACTTCTGCTTGCCCATTGGTCTGGGGATGATAAGCTGTTGCTACTTTATGAATTATCCCATGCTTCTTCAGTAATCCTGTTAGTCTCCTGTTACAAAAATGGGTGCCTTGATCGCTCACGATTGCTCGTGGTGATCCGAAGCAACAGATAATATGATTTCTAACAAAGGAAACAATAGTGTTAGCATCATCAGCGCAGGTAGGAATTGCTTCCACCCATTTGGAAACATAATCTACAGCTAACAGTATATAAGAGTAACCATTAGAATTTGGAAATGGACCCATGAAGTCAATGCCCCAAGCATCAAAAATTTCATAGAAAAACATAAATTGTTGAGGCATCTCATCGCTCTTGGATATATTACCAAACCTTTGGCATGGGGAACAGGATTTACAAAATTCAGCAGCATCTTTAAAAATAGTAGGCCACCAGAATCCACAGTCTAGAATTTTTCTAGCTATTCTTTGAGGGCCGAAATGTCCTCCACTCTCAGATAAGTGGCAAGCCTCTAAAATAGACTGGAATTCTGATTGAGGCACACACCGTCTAATTACCTGGTCAGCACCACACCTCCATAAATATGGATCGTCCCATATATAATATTTGGACTCGCTTTTCAGCTTGTCTCTCTGGTGTTTAGTAAAATTTGGAGGAAAAGTGTGGCTAACTAGATAATTAGCTACAGGTGCATACCAAGGAACTACTTCAGATATTGCTTGTAAGTTATCAAATGGAAAATTATCATTTATAGGAGTGGAGTCACCCTTAATGTGCTCAAGGTGACTCAAGTGGTCTGCCACTAAATTCTAGTTACCACTCCTATCCTTAATTTCTAAATCAAATTCTTGCAGCAGCAATATCCAACGTATTAGCCTTGGTTTGGACTCCTTTTTAGCTAATAAATATTTTAGAGCTACATGGTCTGAGTACACTACCACCTTAGTACCAAGTAAATAGGCTCAGAATTTATCCAGAGCAAAAACAATAGCAAGAAGCTCTTTTTCAGTAGTAGTATAATTAGACTGAGCAGCATCTAAAGTCTTAGATGCATAAGCTATTACACAAGGGTCTTTACCTTCGCGCTGAGCCAGCGCCGCTCCTACTGCATGGTTGGAAGCATCACACATGATTTCAAATGGCTGGCTCCAGTCTGGTCCTCTCACAAGTGGAGCTTGAGTCAGGGAGGTCTTCAGCTTATCAAACGCTTACATACAACTTTCACTGAACTCGAACTCAATTTCCTTCTGCAGCAATCTCGATAAAGGTAATGCTACCTTACTGAAGTCCTTAATGAATCTCTTGTAAAAACCTGCATGGCCAAGGAACGAATGGACTTTCCTCACGGAGGAGGGGTAAGGTAAACTAGAAATAACATCCACCTTTGCTGGATCTACAGAAATACCAGTATTAGACACAACATGTCCTAATACAATTCCTTGTTTGACCATAAAGTGACATTTTTCAAAATTTAATACAAGGTTTGTATTAACACATCTATCTAACACTCTAGATAAACTATCCAAGAAAAGGCTAAATGAATCACCATATATGCTGAAATCATCCATAAAAATCTCCATACAGTTCTCAATAAGATCAGAGAAAAGACTCATCATGCATCTTTGGAAGGTAGCTGGTGCATTGCACAAGCCAAAGGGAATTCTCTTATAAGCATAAGTTCCAAAGGGACATGTGAAAGTGGTCTTCTCCTGATCTTCAGGAGCTATATGAATTTGAAAATATCCTGTATAACCATCTAAAAAACAATAATGAGATTTACTTGACAGGCGATCAAGCATCTGATCAATGAATGGCAAGGGGTAATGATCCTTGCGAGTGGCTTGGTTGAGATGCCTATAGTCAATGCAAACTCTCCATAAATTCTGTACTCTAGTTGTCAAGAGCTCTCCGTGCTCATTTCTTATTGTTGTGACTCCAGACTTCTTGGGCACTACTTGTATTGGGCTAACCCATTCACTGTCTGAAATCGGGTAAATGATATCTGCTTCAAGTAGCCTGGTCACTTCCTTCTTGACAACTTCTAAGATGGTGGGATTCAATCTTCTTTGAGGCTGACAGACGGGCTTTGCTCCCTCTTCTAAGAATATTTTGTGTTCACAAACTTAGAGGCTAATGCCTACTATATCCGCCAAGCTCCATCCAATTGCTTTCTTATGTTTTCTTAGCACACTGAGTAGCTGTTCTTCCTGTTGAGAAGTGAGTTCTTTTGCAATGATGACTGGGAACTTCTGCTTGTCCTCAAGGTTATCATACTTGAGGTGTGAAGGAAGGGGCTTTAATTCTAGTTTCTGCTCATAGCTAGGCTCTGGATCATCCGGGACTGGTGATAATGGTAAAGTCTTCTCATTGTTTTCAGAAAGTGTTCCCATACTTGGACCTTGCTCTATATACTTTTTTCTAATTCTTCCTGGTGAACTTCAGCTACAGTTTCATCAATAATGTCATATTAGAAGATAGAATGATCTTCCGGAGGATGCTTCATAGCTTCATTTAAACTGAAACTCACTATTCTGCCATCTATCTCAAAGGAGTAAGTTCCTGAGAATGTATCCATCTTGAACTTTGAAGTCTTCAGGAATGGTCTTCCAAGCAGGATTGATGACGTTCTTCCTAAGTCGTTAGGGGGTATTTCCAAGATGTAGAAATCAATGGGAAATGTAAGCCCCTTAATGCTCACTAGTACATTTTCAGCAATTCCAACTATAGTGATAATGCTTTTATCTGCTAACACAAAACGAGCTGCCGACCTTTTTAAGGGAGGGAGCCTCAAAGCATCATATATAGACAAAGGCATTATACTAACACATGCTCCAAAATCACACATACAGTTAGAAAATATCACACCTCCAATGGTACAACTAACCATACATGGACCTGGATCACTACATTTTTCAGGTATACCCCCATTAAAGCAGATATAGAACTACCAAAAGGAATATTTTCTAATTTATTAATTTTATCTTTATGTATACACAAATCCTTTAGAAACTTTGCATATTTAGGTACCTGTTGAATAACATTAAAAAGGGGAACAGTTACCTCGACCTTTGTGAATATTTCTACCATTTTGGGATTAAGTTCCATCTGCTTTCTGGTTTTCCTTGCAAGTTGTGGAAAGGGAATAGAAGGGGCGCGATTTTTAGTTTTAGCATCCCTTGGGGCTTCATTTTGTGGTTGAGCTTCTTCTTCTTCTATGTCTTGTACGTCCTCTTCCTCTTCAGCATCTTCCACTTCCACCACATCCTCTGCTGGCACGTTTTCTGGTGCGTTTGGCTCCTCATGGTTCCTCCCCTGCAGTGTGGTTCTGGACCATAGAGTGATGGCATTGATGCCACCTTTGGGATTAGGCAGTGTTTGAGAAGGAATTCCATTAGAGCTTGAAGGTTGATGTGTGGAATTAAGTGAGGAATCCATCCGGGAAACAAAAGCTTGTAAAGTGGTAGTTAAGCCATTCAGACTAGAGTTCAGCTGAGCATGCATGTCTTGTTGTCCTTGTGCAAGAGAACGGAGCATCTTGTCATTTGATGAGGAATTACAATAAGCAGTCTGAGAAATTCGTTGTTGGGTTTGCTGGGGTCCTTGTGATTTTCTTAGGTGAGGTGCTCTGTAAGGTTGGTTCTGATTCTGCTGTCTATTATTGTTATTATTATTCCACCTCTAGTTTCCATTGTTGTTTTTGCCTCCTCTGTTAAAGTTATCCCTCCAGCCATGGTTAGAATTATCTCTCCAGCCTTGGTTGGAGTTGTCTTGCCATCCATGGTTATTGTTGCCACTTTGGTTGTAGTTGCCACCTTGTTGATTGTATCCTTAATTCGGGCGGTCATAGAAGTTGTGAGTGGCTGCCACAGTGCTGTCTTCCTGAAGCTGTGGGCATTCATCAGTATAATGACTATAGTCAGCACAGATCCCACATACTCTTTGTGGAACTAACTGTTGGCTTTGTTGTCGTGAAGGCTGAGCTTGATGTGCTTGTTGTTGGTTCAACTGCATCTGTTTAAGTACGTTGATCATTTCACATATACTCTATGTCAGAGCAGTAGTTTCTTTGCTAGAGGAAACCTCTGTAATAGCTTTGGGGTTGCGCCTCTGTCTGTGATTCCTAGTGGACTGAGCTAAGTCGCTGATCAGTTGCCATGCTTCATCTGTAGTTTTGTACTTTTTCAAAGAACCGTTACTGGGACCTTCTAGTGTAGTCTTATCCTGGGGGTTCATACCTTGAGTGAAGTAGCTGATCAATACTAGTTTATCAATCATGTGATGGGGACATGCGTCCAGGAGATTGTTGAAACGCTCCCAATATTCGTAGAGAGTCTCAGATTCGCCCTGAATAATCATTGAAATCTCCTTCCTCAATCTATCAGTAGCTTCAGATGGAAAGTACTTTTCTAAAAATTCTCTTCTAAGTGTATCCCAGTTGGTAACAGTTGCTTCAGTTTGGGAGTAGTACCACTCCCTCGCCTTTCCCTCAAGAGAAAATGGAAAAAGCGGTTAACAGGATAGAAGTTTCATCTGTACCATGACGCCTAACAGTAGAACAGGCTGTCTGAAAATCCCTAAGGTGCTTGATAGACTCTTCAGCAGGTAAGCCATGAAACTTGGGCATCAAGTTGATCAGTGCGGTTTTTAGTTCAAAATCTGCAGCTGCAGTTGGGCGATGCACTTGATACGAGTGCAGTGTAAAATCTGGGGCTCCTGCCTCCTGGAGAGTAATCCTCCTAGGTGCTGCCATGTTTCCTGCACGTAAATCAACTGGATCAGTAGTAAATGAGCTTGTCTCGCTCTCAAATGGCGGTTCAGATTCGCCCTCAGATGAGACTGGTGAATTAATAATAATCACTTCACCACCCTCGGAGGCTAACTGATGAGCGGATAATTTATACGCTTTTGGCATTGTTTTTAGTATGTTTTTAGTAGGATCTAGTTACTTTTAGGGATGTTTTCATTAGTTTTTATTTTAAATTCACATTTCTGGACTTTACTATGAGTTTGTGTGTTTTTCTGTGATTTCAGGTATTTTCTGAAATTGAGGGACTTGAGCAAAAATCAGATTCAGAGGTTGAAGAAGGACTGCTGATGCTGTTGGATTCTGACCTCCCTGCACTCAAAGTGAATTTTCTGGAGCTACAGAACTCAAATCGGCGCGCTTTTAATTGCGTTGGAAAGTAGACATCCAGGGCTTTCCAGAAATATATAATAGTCTATACTTTGGCCGAGTTTAGATGACGTAAAAGGGCGTTGAACGCCAGTTCTACGCTGCTGTCTGGAGTTAAACGCCAGAAACACGTCACAAACCAGAGTTGAACGCCAGAAATACGTTACAACCTGGCGTTCAACTCCAGAAAGAGCATCTGCACGTGTAACATTCAAGCTCAGCCCAAGCACACACCAAGTGGGCCCCGGAAGGGGATTTCCGGAAGTGGATTTATGCATCAATTACTTACTTCTGTAAACCCTAGTAGCTAGTTTATTATAAATAGAACTTTTTACTATTGTATTAGACATCTTGGGACGTCTGGTTCTCAACAATGCTCTGAACATCTGTGTGGCTCCATGAGAGCCCACTGTCAAGCTATTGACATTAAAGAAGCGCTTGTTGGGAGGCAACCCAATTCTTATTTATCTAATTTTATTTTTCTTGTTCTTTCATGTTTTATTAGGTTCATGATCATGTGGAGTCACAAAATAAATATAAAAATTGAAAACAGAATCAAAAACAGCAGAAGAAAAATCACACCCTGGAGGAGGATCTCATTGGCGTTTAAACGCCAGTAAGAAGCATCTGGCTGGCGTTCAATGCCAGAACAGAGCATGGT
This sequence comes from Arachis ipaensis, assembly GCF_000816755.2. Lineage (NCBI taxonomy): Eukaryota > Viridiplantae > Streptophyta > Magnoliopsida > Fabales > Fabaceae > Arachis > Arachis ipaensis. The sequence continues at coordinate 52,984,775 of NC_029791.2, forward strand.
TCTGGCGCTGAATGCCCAAAATGGGCGGCATCTGGGCATTTGAATGCCAGAATTGCACCCTGGAGAAGAGCTGGCGCTGAACGCCCAGAACAAGCATGGTTCTGGAGTTCAACGCCAGAAATGGGCAACAAATGGGCGTTCAACGCCCAGAACAAGCACCAATCTGGCGCTGAACGCCCAGAGTTGTGTGCAAGGGCATTTTGCATGCCTAATTTGGTGCAAGGTTGTAAATCCTTGAACACCTCAGGATCTGTGGACCCCACAGGATCCCCACCTACCTCCACTCACTTCTTCTCACCTCTCTTTCACACAATCCCATAAACACTCTTCCCCAAAACTCTTCACCAATCACCTCAATCTCTCTTCCCTATCACCACTTCACCACTCACATCCATCCAATCTTCCACATAAACCTACCTCATAAACTCTACCTACCTTCAAAATTCAAAATCAATTTCCCACCCAAACCCACCCTATATGGCCGAACCTTACCCCCCCTCCCTTCCCTATATAAAGCCCTCCATTCTTCCTCATTTTCACACAACACAACACAACCCTCTCTTCCCCTTCTTGGCCGAATACACCTCTCCTTCCTCTCCTCCATATTCTTTTCTTCTTCTTCATCTATTTTTTCATCTCTTGCTCGAGGACGAGCAATATTCTAAGTTTGGTGTGGTAAAAGCATAAGCTTTTTGTTTTTCCATTACCATTGATAGCATCCAAGACTGGAGAATCCTCTAGAAAAGGGAAAGGGAAGACAAAAGCTTCCACTTCCGAGTCATGGGAGATGGAAAGATTCATCTCCAAAGCTCATCAAGACCACTTCTATGATGTTGTGGTCAAGAAGAAGGTGATCCCTGAGGTCCCTTTCAAACTCAAGAGAAATGAGTATCTGGAGATCCGACATGAAATCCAAAGAAGAGGTTGGGAAGTTCTAACAAACCCCATCCAACAAGTCGGCATCCTAATGGTTCAAGAGTTCTATGCCAATGCATGGATCACTAGGAACCATGATCAAAGTAAGAACCCGAATCCAAAGAATTATATTACAATGGTTCCGGGGAAATACTTAGATTTTAGTCTGGAGAATGTGAGATTGGCGTTTAACTTGCCTATGATGCAAGGAGATGCACGCCCCTACACTAGAAGGGTCAACTTTAATCAAAGGTTGGACCAAGTCCTCATGGACATATGTGTGGAAGGAGCTCAATGGAAGATTGACTCCAAAGGCAAGCCGGTTCAATTAAGAAGACTGGACCTCAAGCCTGTAGCTAGAGGATGGTTGGAATTCATCCAACGCTCCATTATCCCCACTAGCAACCGATCTGAAGTTACTGTGGATTGGGCCATCATGATCCATAGCATCATGATTGGAGAGGAAGTAGAAGTTCATGAAGTCATCTCCCTTGAACTCTACAACATAGCCGAAAAGCCCTCTCCTGGGGCAAGGCTAGCTTTTCCTCATCTTATTTGCCATTTATGTTACTCAGCTGGAGCTTTCATATAAGGAAACATTCCTATTGAGGAAGAGAAGCCCATCACTAAGAAAAGGATGGAGCAAGCAAGAGATCCCATTCATGGATCTCAAGAGACGCATGAAGCTCATCACCATGAGATCCCGGAGATGCCTCAAATGCATTTTCCTCCACAAAACTATTGGGAGAAAATCAACACCTTCCTAGGAGAACTAAGTTCCAACATGGGACAACTAAGGGTGGAACATCAAGAGCACTCCATCATCCTTCATGAAATAAGAGAAGATAAAAAAGAAATGAGGGAGGAGCAACAAAGACAAGGAAGAGACATAGATTTTTAGTATGTTTTTAGTAGGATCTAGTTACTTTTAGGGATGTTTTTATTAGTTTTTATGTTAAATTCACATTTCTGGACTTTACTATGAGTTTGTGTGTTTTTCTGTGATTTCAGGTATTTTCTGGCTGAAATTGAGGGACTTGAGCAAAAATCAGATTCAGAGGTTGAAGAAGGATTGCTGATGCTGTTGGATTCTGACCTCCCTGCACTCAAAGTGGATTTTCTGGAGCTAAAGAACTCAAAATGGCGCGCTTTCAATTGCGTTGTAAAGTAGACATCCAGGGCTTTCCAGCAATATATAATAGTCTATACTTTGGCCGAGTTTAGATGACGTAAAAGGGCGTTGAACGCCAGTTCTACGCTGCTGTCTGGAGTTAAACGCCAGAAACACGTCACAAACCAGAGTTGAACGCCAGAAATACGTTACAACCTGGCTTTCAACTCCAGAAAGAGCCTATGCACGTGTAACATTCAAGCTCAGCCCAAAGCACACACCAAGTAGGCCCCGGAAGTGGATTTATGCATCAATTACTTACTTCTGTAAACCCTAGTAGCTAGTTTATTATAAATAGAACTTTTTACTATTGTATTAGACATCTTGGGACGTCTGGTTCTTAGATCAGAGGGGCTGGTCATTCGGCCATGCCTGAATCATTATCACTTATGTATTTTCATACGGTAGAGTTTCTGCACTCCATAGATTAAGGTGTGGAGCTCTGCTGTTCCTCAAAGATTAATGCAAAGTACTACTATTTTTCTATTCAATTCAACTTATTCCGCTTCAAAGATATTCATTCGCACTTCAACATGAATGTGATGAACGTGACAATCATCATCATTCCCTATGAACGCGTGCCTGACAACCACTTCTGTTCTACCTTAGACTGAATGAGTATCTCTTGGATCTCTTAATCAGAATCTTCGTGGTATAAGCTAGATTGATGGCGGCATTCATGAGAGTCCGGAAAGTCTAAACCTTGTCTGTGGTATTCCGAGTAGGACTCTGGGATTGAATGACTGTGACGAACTTCAAACTCGCGAGTGCTGGGCATAGTGACAGACGCAAAAGGAGGGTGAATCCTATTCCAGTATGATCGAGAACCTCAGATGATTAGTCGTGCTATGACAGAGCATTTGGACCATTTTCACAGGAGGATGGGATGCAGCCATTGACAAGGGTGATGCCTCCAGATGATTAGCCATGCAGTGACAGCGCATCGGACCATTTTCCAGAGAGGATCAAAAGTAGCCATTGACAACGGTGATGTCCTTACATAAAGCCAGCCATAGAAATGAGTAGGATTGATTGGATGAAGACAGCAGGAAAGCAGAGGTTCAGAGGAACGAAAGCATCTCTATACGCTTATCTGAAATCTCACCAATGATATACATAAGTGTTTCTATCCTTATTTTCTATTTATTATTAATTTCGAAAACTCCATAACTATTTGATATCCGCCTGACTGAGATTTACAAGGTGACCATAGCTTGCTTCATACTAACAATCTCCGTGGGTTCGACCCTTACTCACGTAAGGTTTATTACTTAGACGACCCAGTGCACTTGTTGGTTAGTTGTATCGAAGTTGTGAATGAAAAACAATTTATTAAGACGTGCATACAGAGTTTTTGACGCCGTTGCCTGGGATCACAATTTCGTGCACCACTAACCGATGTCGAGTTCGTCTAATATGTGAAAGAGTTCTTTCAATTTTAGGATCATATGGGACTAAACTCAGATCAGGCAATGAACGCGTCATTCAATGCGAAAGACGTGTAACTCATGGTAACAGGAATAGAAGTAAAATATGCAAATAAAAATAAAATATATACACTAATTAATAATTTAGCACACTATTGTAACTCCCCGGCAACGGCGCCAAAAATTGGTGCGTGGCAAAAGTTAGCCAATTAAGAGATTCCAATTAAGAGAACAGCATTGCACGTATAGCACTTAACCGGCAAAGATCTGTCTCACCAATTTAAAAGGGGTTGTCACAAATTTTAGAGTGCTAATTTATTAATCAGAAAATTCCCAAAGAGTTGAGTTTGATAATAAGTAATTAAAATAATTGTGAATTAAGGCAATAAAAATAAACTAAAAATAATTATTGATATTATGAATAAAAGGCCTTGACTGGGGGAATAATTAAGTGGAACTTCTATCCTTGTTGGGATCTTCTCAAGTGTGGTGTAAAAGGGTTGTTGTTCTCACTCGATTACCCCTTACTAAATAAGAAAAGGTATGGTGATTGAACTAACTCTTACCTTCAGATCCTAGCCCTCTCCCTTGGGGAGGTCTAGTGTTAGTAAGTATGAAGTTAGCTAACAACGTCCAGTTTAACCAAGCACCTGAGCATTCCAACTCAAGTATCACCTCTTAATCAACCCCCATGTCAAGTAGAAATTCTACTCCATTGACATGAAATTAATAATCATAAAAGTATGAGAAGACATAATTAATTAAAATAAAATAGAGAATTAAAATTAATTAAAATAAAAATAACTTCATATATTAATAAATTCAAAATGTAACATAGTTATCTGAACAGAGTCAATGAGTAACTAATTAAAAATAAGGGAATAAGGAAACAAACTAAAGTAATGTTTTCAACGGAGGTAATGACTTTCAGCATCCAAAAATCTAAGAAAAAGCATAAAACTATCAATATAACACTAATCTAGATTCAGATCTAAAACAAAGAGTAGTCCTAATGTGATGAATCTGAATGTGTGTGGATGCGTGTTGAGTCTCTGCATGTTCCCTAGGTTTAGTCTGTGTTTCTGGGCCAAAAACGGGGTCAAAAAGTGGCCCGAAATCGCCCCCAGCATATTCTGTTATTTTTGCAGATCGCACAGGTCACGCGTACGCGTCATCCACGCGTTCGCATCATTCAGCATTTTTCCTTGCCACACGTTCGTGTCAGGCACGCGTTCGCATCATTCGTGCAGACTCCAATCCATGCGTTCGCGTCAGGCACGCGTTCGCGTCGCTGCGAATTCTCCATTTTGTGTGTTCGCGTGGGCCATGCGCTCGCGTCATTGCTCGCTGGTTGGTGTGCAAAATCGTGATCATTCCATTCCTTGGTAACGGCGCTAAAAACTCAATACGCACGTTCATGATCTTATATCTGTTTCACAACTTCGTACAACTAACCAGAAAGTGCACTGGGTTGTCCAAGTAATAAACCTTACGTGAGTAAGGGTCGATCCCACAGAGATTGTCGGCTTGAAGCAAGCTACGATCACCTTGTAAATCTCAATCAGGCGGATTAAATTGTATTAAGAAATTATAGTGGATGAAAATAAATAAAATATAAAATAGGATAGTGGTACTTATGTAATTCATTGGTGAGAATTTCAGATAAGCGTATAGAGATGCTTTCGTCCCTCTGAACCTCTGCTTTCCTGCTGTCTTCATCTAATAAATCCTACTCCTTTTCATGGCAAGCTTTATGTAGGGCATCACCGTTGTCAATGGCTACATCCCATCCTCTCAGTGAAAAAGGTCCAAATGCTCTGTCACGACACGGCTAATCATCTGTCGGTTCTCGATCATACTGGAATAGGATTTACTATCCTTTTGCGTCTGTCACTACGCCCAGCACTCGCGAGTTTGAAGCTCGTCACAGCCATCCCTTCCCGGATCCTACTCGAAATACCACAAACAAGGTTTAGACTTTCCGGATCTCAGGAATGGCCATCCATGGGTTCTAACTTATACCACGAAGACACTAATAACTCGGACTCGGTCCCCTAGATTAGATATCCAAGAGATATCCATTCAATCTAAGGTAGAACGGAAGTGGTTGTCAGGCACGCATTCATAAGTTAAAAATGATGATGCCTGTCACAATCATCACATCCATCATGTTGAAGTGCGAATGAATATCTTAGAAGTGGAATAAGTTGAATTGAATAGAAAAACAGTAGTACTTTGCATTAATCTTTGAGGAACAGCAAAGCTCCACACCTTAATCTATGGCGTGTAGAAACTCTACCGTTGAAAATACATAAGTGATGAAGGTCCAGGCATGGCCGAGAGGCCAGCCCCCCAAATGTGATCAAAGGATCAAAAGATAATCCAAAGATGTAAATACAATAGTAAAAAGTCCTATTTATACTGAACTAGTTACTAGGGTTTACAGAAAGAAGTAAATGATGCAGAAAATCCACTTCCGGGGCCCACTTGGTGTGTGCTTGGGTTGAGCATTGAGCTTTACACATGTAGAGGCTTCTTTTGGAGTTGAACGCCAGTTTGTAGCTGATTAGCGGATAATTTATACGCCTTTTGGCATTGTTTTAAGTATGTTTTTAGTATATTTTAAATAGTTTTTATTATATTTTTATTAGTTTTTAAATAAAAATCACTCTTCTAGACTTTCCTATGAGTTTGTGTGTTTTTCTGTAATTTCAGGTATTTTCTGGCTGAAATTGAGGGACCTAAGCAAAAATCTGATTCAGAGGCTGAAAAAGGACTGCAGATGCTGTTGGATTCTGACCTCCCTGCACTCAAAGTGGATTTTCTGGAGCTACAGAAGCCCAATTGGCGCGCTCTCAATTGCGTTGGAAAGTAGACATCCTGGGCTTTCCAGCAATATATAATAGTCCATACTTTTTCCTAGATTTGATGGCCCAAACCGGCGTTCCAATTCAGCCCAAGAATTCTTCCGTTTAACTCCAAAACTGGCACAAAAGCTGGAGTTAAACGCCCAAACTAGCACAAAAGCTGGCGTTTAACTCCAAGAAAAGTCTCTACACATGGAAGCTTCAATGCTCAGCCCAAGCACACACCAAGTGAGCCCTGAAGAAGATTTCTGCATTAATTACCTATTTCTGTAACCCTAGGCTAGTAGTTTTCTATAAATAGGACCTTTTGCTATTGTATTTTCATCTTTGACTCATACTTTTGATAGACCTTTTCACGTTTGGGGGGTGGCCTCACGGCCATGCCTAGACCTTGTTCTTATGTATTTTCAACGGTGGAGTTTTTACACACCATAGATTAAGGTGTGGAGCTCTGCTGTTCTTCATGAATTAATACAAGTACTATTGTTTTTCTATTCAACTCAAGTCTATTTCTTCTTCAAGATATTCATTCATTCTTCAACTTGATGAATGTGATGATCCATGACACTCATCATCATTCTCACCTATGAGCGCGTGACTGACAACCACTTCCGTTCTACACGCAAACAAGCTTGAATGCGTATCTCTTGGGTTTCTAATCTAAGATTGGAACCTTCGTGGTATAGGCTAGAATTATTGGCGGCCATTCCTGAGATCTGGAAAGTCTAAACCTTGTCTGTGGTATTTCGAGTAGGATCTGTGAAGGGATGACTGTGACGAGCTTCAAACTCGCGATTGTGGGGCGTGCGACAGACGCAAAAGGATCAATGGATCCTATTCCGACATGATCGAGAACCGACAGCTGATTAGCCGATGTTGTGACAGAGCATCAGGATCATTTTCACTGAGAGGACGGGATATAGCCATTGACAACGGTGATGCCTACGCTTATCTGAAATCCACCAATGAATTACATAAGTATCTCTATCTTTATTTTATGTTTATTTTCATCACCTTAAACTCCATAACCATTTGAATCCGCCTGACTAAGATTTACAAGATGACCACAGCTTCCTTCAAGCCGACAATCTCCGTGGGATCGACCCTTACTCACGTAAGGTTTATTACTTGGACGACCCAGTGCACTTGCTGGTTAGTTGTGCAGAATTGTGACAAAGTGTGATTCACGTTTGAGAGCTCCAAGTCTTTGGCGCCATTGTTGATGATCACAATTTCGTGCACCAAGTTTTTGGCACCGTTGCCGGGGAAGGAACGAATGAACGAACAATAATTTCGCATTTGTTTCCGGCAACAACAGTGCTAAGTTTGGTCCGGCAACAACACCAAGTTTTTGGCGCCGTTGCCGGGGATTGTTCGAGTTTGGACAACTGACGGTTTATCTTGTTGCTTAGATTAGGTATTTTTCAGAATTTTTAAGAATGAATTCTAGAGTTTCAAGGTGATGTTCCCACCATCACAAAAGCTGATTAATTCTCATCAATTTAGCTATTGAATGTAATGTCCAGCTGAAGCTTGGCCAAACATGTCTAATCTTTTTAGACTGAAGCTTTAGACTAACATTACATGATTTTTGGAATTCTTATTAAAAGTTTTGAATCTTTTTATTTTCTTTCCCATATAAATTTCAAAAATCACAAAAAAATTTATAAATCCATAAAATCAAAAATATTTTTATGTTTCTTGTTTGAGTCTAGTATCAATTTTTAAGTTTGGTGTCAATTGTATGTCTTTATTCTTCTTACATTTTTCGAATACATGCATTATGTTCTTCATTAATCTTCAAGTTGTTCTTGATGATTTCATTGCTCTGATCTTTAAATTCTCTTGTTTTGTGTGTTTTGCTGTTTCTTACATGCATTTTTAAATTGTTATAGTCCTTAGTATACAAACTTCTAAGTTTGGTGTCTTGCATGCATTGTTTATTTGATCTTAGTTGCATTTTTATTGATTCTCATCATCAAAAATTCAAAAATATTTTTAAAACTATGTCTTTTCAAGTCAATAATACAGAGAATTGAAGATTCAGAACATTCAGCAGAGGAATCAAACAGAAAAAGCTGGGCGTTCAAAACGCCCAGTGAAGAAGGAAAACTGGCGTTTAAACGCCAGTCAGGGTACCTGGCTGGGCGTTTAACGCCCAAAAAGGTAGAGTTTTGGGCGTTAAATGCCAGAATGGATGCCATTCTGGGCGTTTGACGCCAAGATGACACTAGAGGGAAGATTTTGTTTTTAATTCACATTTTTTTCAAGTTTTCATAATTTTTCAAAATCAAATCTTTTTCAAATCATATCTTTTCAATCATATCTCTTTCAAAATCAAATTCTTTCCATTTTATATTTATTTTTACTATTTTTGAAAATCCTTGCTTCAATTCAAGATTTACTTCAAAAATTTTCAAGTTGTTACTTGCCTATTAAGAAAGGATCAAATTTTAAATTTCAGAATCATATCTTTTAATTTCTTGTTAGTCAAGTAATCAACTTTAGTTTTAAAACTTTCTCTTTTTAATTTGATTTTCAATCATATCTTCTCAATCATATCTTTTCAATCACATCTTTTTCAAAATTAACTTTCAATCATATCTTCTTAATTTCTAATTTCAAAATCTTTTTCAAAAATTACTTTATTTCTTTCTCAATCTTAGTTTTCGAAAATCATCAATCAAATTTTCAAAAATTTCTTTTAATTATTTCAAAATCTTTTAATTAATTTTCGAAAATTCTTCCCCTCTTCTCACATCCTTCTATTTAAAGGACTAACACTCCTCCTCAAGGTACAATTCGAACTCTATCCTTCTTAACAAGTTCGAATTCTCCTCTCTCTACCCTCTCCTTCTATTCTTCTTTTCCTCTGACACCTCAAGGAATCTCTATACTGTGACATAGAGGATTCCATACTTTTTTATTCTCTTCTCTTTCATATGAGCAGGAGCAAAGATAAAAGCATTCTTGTTGAAGCTGATCCTGAACCTGAAAGGACCTTGAAGAAAAAGCTAAGAGAAACCAAAACACAACTCTTTCTAGAGGGCCTAACAGAGCTTTTCAAAGAAGAAGAAGCAATGGCAGCCGAAAACAACAATGCCAACAATGCAAGGAAGGTGCTTGGTGACTTTACTGCACCTACTCCCAATTTCTATGGGAGAAGCATCTCAATCCCTGCCATTGGAGCAAACAACTTTGAGATTAAGCCTCAATTAGTTTCTCTAATGCAATAGAATTGCAAGTTTCATGGACTTCCATTGGAAGATCATCATCAGTTCTTGGCTGAATTCTTGTAAATCTGTGACACTGTCAAGACCAATGGGATTGACCCTGAAGTCTACAGACTTATGCTCTTTCCTTTTGCTGTAAGAGACAGAGCTAGAACATGGTTGGATTCACAACCTAAGGAAAGCCTAAACTCTTGGGAAAAGCTAGTCAATGCCTTCTTGGAAAAGTTCTTTCCACCTCAAAAATTGAGTAAGCTTAGAGTGGAAGTCCAAACCTTTAGACAGAAGGATGGTGAGTCCCTCTATGAAGCTTGGGAGAGATACAAGCAATTGATCAGAAGGTGCCCTTCTGACATGCTTTCAGAATGGAGCATCATAGGAATCTTCTATGATGGTCTGTCTGAACTAGCCAAGATATCATTGGATAGCTCTGCTGGAGGATCTCTTCATCTGAAGAAGATGCCTGCAGAAGCTCAAGAACTCATTGAAATGGTTGCAAATAACCAATTCATGTAAACCTCTGAAAGGAATCCTGTGAATAATGGGTCAACTCAGAAGAAAAGAGTTCTTGAGATTGATACTCTGAATGCCATATTGGCTCAGAATAAAATATTGACCTAACAAGTCAATATGACTTCTCAGAGTCTGTCTGAAATGCAAGCAGCAATAGGCAGTACTAAGGAAGCTTCCTCTGAAGAAGAAGCTTATGATCCTGAGAACCCAGCAATGGAAGAGGTGAATTACATGGGAGAACCCTATGGAAACACCTATAACCCTTCATGGAGAAATCATCCAAATCTCTCATTGAAGGATCAACAGAGACCTCAACAAGGTTTCAACAACAATAATGGTGGAAGAAATAGGTTTAGCAATAGCAAGCCTTTTCCATTATCTTCTCAGCAACAAACAGATAATTCTAAGTAGAGCCACTCTGACTTAACAACCATTGTCTCTGATCTAATCAAAACCACTCAAAGTTTCATGACTGTAACAAGGTCCTCCATTAGAAATTTGGAGGCACAATTGGGTCAGCTGAGTAAGAAAATTACTGAACTCCCTCCTAGCACTCTCCCTAGCAATACAGAAGAGAATCCAAAAAGAGAGTGCAAGGCCATAACCACATCTCACATGGCCGAACATGGAGAGGAGGAAGAGGCAGTGATTCCCACTGAGGAAGACCTCAATGGATGCCCACTGACCTCCATAGAGTTCCCTAAAGAGGAACCATGGGAATCTGAGGCTCACACTGAGACCATAGAGATTCTAGTAAATTTACTTTTGCCATTCATGAGCTCTGATGAGTATTCTTCCTCTGAAGAGGATGAAGATGTTACTGAAGAACAAATTGCTAAGTACCTTGGAGCAATCATGAAGCTAAATGCAAAGTTGTTTGGTAATGAGACTTGGGAGGATGAACCTCCATTGCTCATCAAAGAACTGGATGACTTGACTAGGCAGAGATTACCTCTGAAGAGACAAGATCCTGGAAAGTTCTCAATACCTTGTACCATAGGCATCATGACCTTTGAGAAGGCTCTGTGTGACCTAGGGCAAGCATAAACCTCATGCCTCTCTCTGTAATGGAGAAGCTAGGGATCATTGAGGTATAAGCTGCAAGAATCTCACTGGAGATGGCAGACAATTCAAAGAAACAGGATTATAGACTTGTAGAGGATGTCTTGGTAAAGTTTGAAGGCCACTACATCCCTGCTGACTTCATAATCCTAGAGACTGGGAAGTGTATGGATGAATCCATCATCCTTGGCAGACCCTTCCTAGCCACAGCAAAAGCTGTTATTGATGTTGACAGAGGATAATTGATCATTCAAGTGAATGGAGACTCCCTTGTGTTTAAAGCTCAAGGATATCCCTCTGTAACCATGGAGAGGAAGCATGAAGAACTTCTCTCAATACAGAGTCAAACAGAGCTCCCACAGTCAAACTCTAAGTTTGTTGTTCGGAGGCCACAACCAAACTCTAAGTTTGGTGTTGAACCCCCACATTTAAACTCTAAGTTTAGTGTTGGGAGGTTCCAACATTGCTCTGAACATCTGTGAGGCTCCATGAGAGCCACTGTCAAGCTATTGACATTAAAGAAGCGCTTTGGGAGGCAACCCAATCGTTACTATTCTATGATAATTTTCTATTTTCTTTTGTTATTTTATGTTTTCTATAGGTTGATGATCATGTGAAGTCACAAAAATAATTGAAAAAGCAAAAACAGAAGGAAAACAGAATGAGAAATAGAACACCCTGGAGGAGAAACTTACTGGCGTTTAAACGCCAGTAAAGGTAGCAGAATGGGCGTTAAACGCCCAGTCTGGCACCATTCTTGGCATTTAACGCCAGGAATGGGCAGGAAGCTGGCGTTAAACACTAGAAATAGGCAGCAGGCTGGCGTTTAACGCCAAGATTGGCAGCAAGGGGCGCTTTGCACGCCACATGGTACAGGGATGAGAAATCCTTAACACCTCAGGATCTGTGGACCCCACAGGATCCCCACCTACCCCACCTCTCTCTCTCTTCTTCACCCATTCACCAATCACCTCAATACCTCTTCCCCAAAAACCCCTCACCTATCAAATCCTACCCTTTTCTCCATAAACCCTTCACCAATCCACATCCATCCATCATAAAATCCCACCTACCTCACCATTCAAATTCAAACAACTTTCCTTCCCAAACCCACCCATAATGGCTGAACCATACACACCCCTCTCACTCCTATATAAACCCATCTTCACTCCTTCATTTTCACACAACCTAAACACCACTTCTCCCCCATGGCTGAAACACAAAGCCCACTCCATCTCCTCTATTTCTTCTTCTTCTACTCTCTTCTTTCTTCTTTTGTTCGAGGACAAGCAACCTTCTAAGTTTGGTGTGATAAAAGCTAAAGCTTTTTGTTTTTCTATAACCATTTATGGCACCAAAGGCCAGAGAAACCTCTAGAAAGAGGAAAGGGAAGGCAAAAGCTTCCACCTCCGAGTCATGGGAGATGGAGAGATTCCTCTCAAGGGTGCATCAAGACCACTTCTATGAAGTTGTGGCCAAGAAGAAGGTGATCCCCGAGGTCCCTTTTAAGCTCAAAAAGGGGGAATATCCGGAGATACGACATGAGATCCGAAGAAGAGGTTGGAAAGTTCTCACCAACCCCATTCAACAGGTCAGAATCTTAATGGTTCAAGAGTTCTATGCCAATGCATGAATCACCAAGAACCATGATCAAAGTGTGAACCCAGACCCCAAGAATTGGCTTACAATGGTCCAAGGGAAATACTTGGATTTTAGTCCGGAAAATGTAAGGTTGGCATTCAACTTACCTATGATGCAAGGAGATGCACACCCATACACAAGAAGGGTCAACTTTGATCAAAGGTTGGACCAAGTCCTCATGGACATCTGTGAAGAGGGCACTCAATGGAAGAGAGATTCAAGAGGGAAGCCGGTTCAACTAAGAAGGCATGATCTCAAGCCCGTGGCTAGGGGATGGTTGGAGTTCATCCAACGCTCAATCATTCCTACTAGCAACCGATCTGGAGTTACTATAGACCGGGCTATCATGATTCATAGCTTCATGATTAGAGAGGAAGTAGAAGATCATGAAGTTATATCCCAAGAACTCTACAAGGTGGCAGACAAGTCCTCCACTGTGGCAAGGTTAGCCTTCCCTCATCTCATTTGTCACCTCTGCAATTCAGTTGGAATTGACATAGAGGAAGACATCCTCATTGATGAGGACAAGCCCATCACTAAGAAAAGGATGGAGCAAACAAGAGATCCCACTCATGGACAAGAGCATGAGGAAATTTCTCATCATGAAATCCTTGAGATACCTCAAGGGATGCATTTTTCCCCACAAAAATATTGGGAGCAAATCAACACCTCCCTAGGAGAATTAAGTTCCAACATGGGACAACTAAGGGTGGAGCACCAAGAGCATTCCATCCTCCTCCATGAAATTAGAGAAGATCAAAGAACTATGAGAGAGGAATAACAAAGGCAAGGAAGAGACATTGAGGAGCTCAAGCACTCCATAAGATCTTCAAGAGGAAGAACAAGCTGCCATCACTAAGGTGGACCCGTTCTTTAACTTCCTTGTTCTTTATTTTCCTGTTTTTCGAATTTTTATGCTTATGTTTATCTATGTTTGTGTCTTTATTATATGATCATTAGTGTCTATGCCTTAAAGCTATGAAAATGAATCCATCACCTTTCTTAAATGAAAAATTTTTTTAATTGAAAAAGAAAAAGAAGTGCATGAATTTCAAATTTTAAAACAGTTTAATTATTTTGATGTGGTGGCAACACTATTGTTTTTCTGAATGAATGCTTGAACAGTGCATATTTTTGAAATTGTTGTTTAAAGAATGTTAAAACTGTTGGCTCTTGAAAGAATGAAAGAAAAAGGAGAAATGTTATTTGATAATCTGAAAAATCATGAAATTGATTCTTGAAGCAAGAAAAAGCAGTGAATAGAAAGCTTGCAGAAAAAAAATGGCGAAAAAAAAAGAGAGAAAAGTAAGCTGAAAAAGCCAATACCCCTTTAAACCAAAAGGCAAGGGTGATAAAAAGGATCCAAGGCTTTGAGCATCAGTGGATAGGAGGTCCCACAGGAATAAAATCCTGGCTTTTATTAGTTTTTAAATAAAAATCACTCTTCTGGACTTTACTATGAGTTTGTGTTTTTTTCTGTAATTTCAGGTATTTTCTGGCTGAAATTGAGGGACCCGAGCAAAAATCTGATTCAGAGGCTGAAAAAGGACTGCAGATGCTGTTGGATTCTAACCTCCCTGCACTCAAAGTGGATTTTCTGGAGCTACAAAGCCCAATTGGCACGCTCTCAATTGCGTTGGAAATTAGACATCCTGGGCTTTCCAGCAATATATAATAGTCCATACTTTGCCCGAGATTTGATGGCCCAAACCGGCGTTCCATGTCAGCCCAAGAATTCTGGCGTTTAACTCCAAAACTGGCACAAAAGCTGGAGTTAATCGCCCAAACTGGCACAAAAGCTGGCGTTTAACTCCAAGAAAAGTCTCTACACATGGAAGCTTCAATGCTCAGCCCAAGCACACACCAAGTGGGCCCGGAAGAAGATTTCTGCATTAATTACCAATTTCTATAACCATAGGCTAGTAGTTTTCTATAAATAGGACCTTTTGCTATTGTATTTTCATCTTTGACTCATACTTTTGATAGACCTTTTCACGTTTGGGGGGTGGCCTCACGGCTATGCCTAGACCTTGTTCTTATGTATTTTCAACGGTGGAGTTTTTACACACCATAGATTAAGGTGTGGAGCTCTGATGTTCTTCATGAATTAATACAAGTACTATTGTTTTTCTATTCAACTCAAGTCTATTTCTTCTTCAAGATATTCATTCATTCTTCAACTTGATGAATGTGATGATCCGTGACACTCATCATCATTCTCACCTATGAGCGCGTGACTGACAACCACTTCCGTTTTACATGCAAACAAGCTTGAATGCGTATCTCTTGGGTTTCTAATCTAAGATTGAAACCTTCGTGGTATAGGCTAGAATTATTGGCGGCCATTCTTGTCTGTGGTATTCCGAGTAGGATCTGGGAAGGGATGACTGTGACGAGCTTCAAACTCGCGATTGTGGGGCGTGTGACAAACGCAAAAGGATCAATGGATCCTATTCCGACATGATCGAGAACCGACAGCTGATTAGCCGATGTTGTGACAGAGCATCAGGACCATTTTCATTGAGAGGACGGGATATAGCCATTGACAACGGTGATGCCCAACATAAAGCTTGCCATGGAAAGGAGTATGAATGATTGGAAGAAGGCAATAGGAAAGCAGAGGTTCAAGGGGAACAAAGCATCTTCATACGCTTATCTGAAATCCAACAATGAATTACATAAGTATCTCTATCTTTATTTTATGTTTATTTTCATCACCTTAAACTCCATAACCATTTGAATCCGCCTGACTGAGATTTACAAGATGACCATAGCTTCCTTCAAGCCAACAATCTCCGTGGGATCGACCCTTACTCACGTAAGGTTTATTACTTGGACGACCCAGTGCACTTGCTGGTTACTTGTGCGGAATTGTGACAAAGTGTGATTCACGTTTGAGAGCTCCAAGTCTTTGGCGCCATTGTTCATGATCACAATTTCGTGCACCAGTAGCCTGTTTCTGGCGTTGAACTCCACTTTGCAACCTGTTTTTGGCGTTTGACTCTAGAATGCAGCATGGAACTGACGTTGAACGCCAGTTTATGTCATCAATCCTTATTCCAAGTATGGACTATTATATATTGCTGGAAAGCCCTAGATGTCTACTTTCCAAATCAATTAGAAGCGCACCATTTGGAGTTCTGTAGCTCAAGAAAATCTACTTTGAGTGCAGGGAGGTTAGAATCCAACAGCATCTGCAGTCCTTCTTCAACCTCTGAATCTGATTTTTGCTCAGGCCCCTCAATTTTAGCCAGAAAATACCTGAAATCACAGAAAAACACAAAAACTCATAGTAAAGTCTAGAAATGTGATTTTTAATTAAAAACTAATAAAAATATATTGAAAACTAACTAAATCATACTAAAAACAAACTAAAAACAATGCCAAAAAGCGTATGAATTATCCGCTCATCACAACACCAAACTTAAATTGTTGCTTGTCCCTAAGCAACTGAAAATCAAATAGGATAAAAAGAAGAGAATATACTATAAATTCCAAAATATCAATGAAACATAGCTCCAATCAGATGAGCGGGACTTGTAGCTTTTTGCCTCTTGAATAGTTTTGGCATCTCACTTCCTCCATTGAAGTTCAGAATGATTGGTATCTATAAGAACTCAGAATTCAGATAGTGTTATTGATTCTCCTAGTTTAGTATGTTGATTCTTGAACACATCTACTTCATGAGTCTTGGCCGTGGCCCTAAGCACTTTGTTTTCCAGTATTACCACCGGAAACATAAATGCCACAGACACATAACTGGGTGAACCTTTTCAGATTGTGACTCAGCTTTGCTAAAGTCCCCAATTAGAGGTGTCCAGGGTTCTTAAGCACACTCTTCTTTTGCTTTGGACCTTGACTTTAACCGCTCAGTCTCAAGTTTTCACTTGACACCTTCACGCCACAAGCATATGGTTAAGGACAGCTTGGTTTAGCCGCTTAGGCCAAGATTTTATTCCTTTAGGCCCTCCTATCCACTGATGCTCAAAGCCTTGGATCCTTTTTATTACCCTTGCCTTTTGGTTTTAAGGGTTACTGGCTTTTTGCTCTTGCCTTTTGGTTTTAAGAGCTTTTGGCTTTTTCTGCTTGCTTTCTTTCTTTCTTTTTTCTATTTTTTTTTGCCATTTTTTTTCGCAAGCTTTCTGTATTCACTGCTTTTTCTTGCATCAAGAATCATTTTTATGATTTTTCAGATTATCAAATAACATTTCTCCTGTTCATCATTCTTTCAAGAGCCAACATATTTAACATTCTTAAACATCAAATTCAAAAGACATATGCACTGTTCAAGCATTCATTCAGAAAACAAAAAGTATTGTCACCACATCAAAATAATTAAACTAGTTTTAAGGATGAATTCGAAACCATGTACTTTTTGTTCTTTTGTAATTAAAACATTTTTCATTCAAGAGAGGTGATGGATTCATAGGACATTCATAACTTTAAGGCATAGACACTTAAATACTAGTGATCATGAAGACAAAAACATAAACAAACATAAAGCATAAAAATCAAAAAATAGGAAAATAAATAAACAAGGAGATTAAGGAATGAGTCCACCTTAGTGAGGGTGGCGTCTTCCTCTGCTTGAAGAACCAATGGTGCTTTTGAGCTCCTCTATGTCTCTTCCTTGTCTTTCTTGCTCCTCCCTCATAGCTGTTTGATCTTCTCTAATTTCATGGAGGATGATGGAGTGCTCTTGATGTTCCACCTTTAATTGTCCCATGTTGGAACTTAATTCACCTAGGGAAGTGTTGATTTGTTCCCAATAGTTTTGTGGAGGAAAGTGCATCCCATGAGGCATCTCAGGGATTTCATGGTGAGGACTTTTCTCATGCTCATGTTGAGGTCCATGCTCTCTTGTTTGCTCCATCTTTTTCTTAGTGATGGGCTTATCCTCTTCAATGAGGATGTCTCCCTCTAAGTCAATTCTAACCGAATTGCAGAGGTGGCAAATGAGGTGAGGAAAGGCTAACCTTGCCAAAGTAGAGGTCTTGTCAGCCACCTTGTAGAGTTCTTGAGGTATAATCTCATGAACTTCCACTTCCTCCCCAATCATGATATTATGGATCATGATGACCCGGTCTATAGTAACTTCAGACCGGTTGCTAGTAGGAATTATTGAGCGTTGAATGAACTCCAACCATCCTCTAGCTACTGGTTTGAGGTCAAGCCTTCTTAGTTGAACCGGCTTGCCCTTTGAGTCAATTTTCCATTGAGCT
Source organism: Arachis ipaensis (assembly GCF_000816755.2). NCBI lineage: Eukaryota > Viridiplantae > Streptophyta > Magnoliopsida > Fabales > Fabaceae > Arachis > Arachis ipaensis. The sequence goes on from NC_029791.2 coordinate 53,002,823, forward strand.
CCTTCCACACATATGTCCATGAGGACTTGGTCCAACCTTTGATCAAAGTTGACTCTTCTAGTGTAGGGGCGTGCATTTTCTTCCATCATTGGCAAGTTGAACGCCAGCCTTACATTTTCCGGACTGAAATCTAAGTATTTTCCCCGAACCATGGTAAGCCAATGCTTTGGATTCGGGTTCACACTTTGATCATGGTTCCTTGTGATCCATGCATTTGCATAGAACTCTTGAACCATTAGGATCCTGACTTGTTTAATGGGGTTGGTGAGAACTTCCCAACCTCTTCTTTGGATTTCAAGTTGGATCTCCGGATACTCACTCTTCTTGAGTTTGAAAGGAACCTCAGGGATCATTATCTTCTTGGCCACAACTTCATAGAAGATGTCTTGATGGACCTTTGAGATGAATCTCTCCATCTCCTATGACTCAGAGGTGGAAGCAATTGCCTTCACTTTCCTCTTTCTAGAGGTTTCTCTGGCCTTAGATGCCATAAATGGTTATGGAAAAACAATAAGCAATGCTTTTACCACACCAAACTTAAAATGGTTACTCGTCCTCGAGCAAAAGGAAAGAGAAAGAAGTAGAAGAAGAAGAAAAATGGAGGAGATGGAGGGAGAAGGTGGATTCGGCTAAGGGGAAGAAGAGAGGGTTGTGTTGTGTGAAAATGAAGAAGGAATGAGGGATTTATATAAGAGTGGGGAGGGGTTAGGGTTCGGCCATTTAGGGTTGGGTTTGGGAGGGAAATTATTTTGAATTTAAAGGTAGGTGGGGTTTTGGGAGGGGGGAGGGTTCGGCCATGTAGGGTTGGGTTTGGGAGGGAAATTATTTTGAATTTAAAGGTAGGTGGGGTTTTTGGGGAAGAGAGGATGGATGTGAGTGGTGAAGAGGTGATGGGAAAGAGCGATTGAGTTGATTGGTGAGGGGTATTTGGGGAAGAGAGTTATGAAAAGGTGTGAAGAGGAGAGAAGAAGTAGGTGGGAATCCTGCGGGGTCCACAGATCCTGAGGAGATCCTGTGGGGTCTACAGATCCAGTGGGGCCAAGGACTTTAATCATCCATGCTCCAATTAGGCGTGTAAACGCCCTCTGTAGGCAATCCTGGCGTTTAACACCAGATTGCAGCATGTTTCTGGCGTTAAATGCCACTTCCATACTTGTTTTGGGCGTTCAACGCCAGTCTGCAGCATGTTTCTGGCGTTGAACGCCAGTTTTCCTTTGGGGTGCATTCCTGGCGTTTAAACGCCAGAATGCTGCTTGTTTCTAGCGTTTAACGCCAGTTTCATGCTCTGTTCTGGCGTTAAACGCCAGCTAGATGCTCCTTACTCGCGTTTAAACGCCAGTAAGCCCTTCCTCCAGGGTGTTCTGTTTTCAATGCTATTTTTCATTCTGTTTTTGAATTTTTTTGTAGTTTTTGTGACTCCACATGATCATCAACCTAGTAAATCATGAAATAACAAAGAGAAAATAAAATAAAATATATTAAATAACATTGGGTTGCCTTCCAACAAGCGCTTCTTTAATGTCAATAGCTTGACAGTAGGCTCTCACTGAGCCACACAGGTGATCAGGTCAATTTTATAGATTCCCAACACCAAACTTAGAGTTTGGATGTGGGGATTCAACACCAAACTTAGAGTTTGGCTGAGGCCTCCCAACACCAAACTTAGAGTTTGACTCTGTACTGAGAGAAGCTTTTCATGCTTCCTCTCTATGGTTACAGAAGGAGGACCTTGAGTTTTAAACACAAGGTAGTCCTCATTCAGTTGAAGGACCAACTCTCCTCTGTCCACATCAATCACAGCTCTTGCTGTGGCTAGGAAGGGTCTTCCAAGGATAATGGATTCATCCTCTTCCTTTTCAGTGTCTAGGATTATGAAATTAGCAGGGATGTAAAGGTCTTCGACCTTTACTAACATGTCCTCTACTAGTCCATAAGCCTGTTTTCTTGAGTTTTCTGCCATCTCTAGTGAGATTCTGGCAGCTTGCACCTCAAAGATTCCCAATTTCTCCATTACAGAGAGGGGCATGAGGTTTATCCCTGACCCAAGGTCACATAGAGCCTTCTCAAAGGTCATGGTGCCTATCGTACAAAGTATTAAGAACTTTCCAGGATCCTGTTTCTTCTGAGGCAATCTCAGTTGATCCAGATCACTTAGTTCATTGGTGAGCAAGGAAAGTTCATCTTCCCAAGTCTCATTACCAAATAATTTGGCATTCAGCTTCATGATAGCACCAAGGTACTTGGCAACTTGCTCTTCAGTAACATCTTCATTCTCTTCAGAAGAAGAATACTCATCAGAGCTCATGAATGGCATAAGGAGGTTCAATGGAATCTCTGTGGTCTCTAGATGAGCCTCAGATTCCTTTGGTTCCTCAGAGGGAAACTCCTTATTGATCTCTGGACGTCTCAGGAGGTCTTCCTCACTGGGATTCACGTCCTCCTCCTCTTTTGTGGTTTCAGCCATGATGGTCATTTCAATGGCCATGCACTCTCCTTTTGGATTTTCTTCTGTATTGCTTGGGAGAGTACTAGGAGGGGTTTCAGTGATCCTTTTACTCAGCTGGCCCACTTGTGCTTCCAAATTTCTAATGGAAGACCTTGTTTCTTTCATGAAACTTAGAGTGGCCTTAGATAGATCAGAGACTATATTTGCTAAGCTAGATGGG